>NW_019398255.1:0-4740 GCF_000591075.1 Eurytemora carolleeae
AAAAATCTTTCTAATAAACCAGACCTGATATTGGAGCCCTTCAGATCACTTTTTCACTAGGATCCCTTTTCACACTCTCCTTTACACAAAAAAATTTCAGCCTTTTTATAGTCCTCAAGAAGGGGGGAAAAGGGAACCTGCGCAACTAAAGTTTAGGGGTGGGCGGGTTGGCTTGGTTAGAAGGACAGGGCCTGAGGCTCTTTTCAAAAAGGTTAAATTGGGTGGGGCCTTGAAATGGCCTGGCGCGCCTTGAGTATGCCTTAGGATAGGCCTGAATTGGAATGTTCTGGAAGCATATTTTAATTGTAGTTCCGGTTTACATCCACAGTGTCTTCACCTTCTGAACTATCCTCTTCAGTTTCATCCTCATCATCCGAAACCGAAGGGAGGAGTCCCTCCTGAAAAGATATCAATATATTACACTGGATAGAATTGTGGACAATCCACATAGGCTCCTTGGTTTAAATGAATTTGAAAAAAAAACAGACAAAATTGTTTTGGGTGTGTGACACTTACATGTATAACTGCGAGCGAAACCAACTGTTCCTCTGTCTCTTCATCTATTAATTTGGTAAGGAACATGTTAACTATCTTGTCAATGCGAGATTGGATTCGCCTTTTGTTGGAAATCTGCAGCAGGTCAGTTAGGTCCGCGTGTATTTCGCATTGTTGAAGTTTTATGCATCGGGCCAAGACGCTGCCTCCTGGCTGCTGTTGCAGGGAGGTGTAGCTGCCTCGAGGCTGTGCGCGTGTGGCTCCTGATAAGATAACCAGCCCGTCTGGTTTGAGGATGACAAAGATTGGTGCGCTGAGGTTGTAGATATTTAGCTGTCTTAAGTCCACCATAATGGAAGGGCTGGACTTGCCTTTAGTGGACACAAAAAAAGCTCGGTAGTTATTCATTCTCATGTCTGAGATGATGGACTCTATCTCGGGTGTATAGTTTGAGATACCACATACTATGATGTATAGATGCCGGATGGCCATCTTGTAGAGTGCGTTGAATGGAATCTCTGTAATAAGATAAATTAAGGTAGAGTCATTATTATATAGTGTTCGATAGAAGTACTGAAAAATATGCAGTATTTCTTCGTCTTAGGTTTCCAGTCTTTAACGATATATAAACTGTGGTGTCCAGAATGTATCACAGATATATAAATAAAACAATTACTATCGCAGGAAGGTAATAACAACAAAAAAAAAAAAATTTTACATTTTTTACGATTATACAATTTTTACTTTATATGAAGTCAAAATGTGAGAGGTTGTTTAAAGGCATACTAGCCTTACGCCATGATCAATATGTGACAGGAGGATTATTTAAGGTTTATTGCCCTTACATAATGTGCTGATATTGAAATGATAATAAGGGGATTAAAAAAAAACTTTGCTTTAAAGGGATCAAAAAAAAAATATAATTTAAAAGGAAACCTCTCTAAAAAAAATATACAGTAGGCGACACATCTGTTAAATTGAAAGTTTTTATACTGATCTTAAAGTGCATACATAAAAAAGTGTAACTTTTAACAAAATAACTAGCGGAAATTTGGAGAATATGCAACAATAGCCAATTGTGGTAAAAAGTCTTGGTATAGAGACATCTTTTTGTTATGTTTATTTTTAGCAGGATAGTATTGAAAGAATAGCAAACAAAAGAACAAGTACCGAATGTTAATATTACTCGAAGCTTGTCTAAGAGTTTTTTTTTAAATTGCTGAAAATATAAATTTTTATTTTTGTTAGAACTTTGCATTCGAAATATACCTTGCCCTTTAAAGAGACAAAATAATCACCTGTCATAATGTTGGGTGAGGAGAGACAATTGAGATAGATCTCAGGGGTAGTGGTCGACTAGTAAGCACGAAAATTGTACGCAAATATATAGGGGGGATAATGGCGGGTGTGAGGCGGGTAATAAAGGAATTATGCGNAAATTTGACAATGATTATGAATAGAGGAGGTGTAAGAAAATTGGGGTAGCTTAGTATAAGGAGATAAGGGGATTATAATGGCCCAAACGCCGGATTAAGGGTGTGAAGGGCACGACATATTATCCGACGATAAAATAATATAATTTAAATTTCAGGAGAATGTGGGGAGGAGGGGACAACCCGAGTTATGACGAGGATGGGGATTTTGACGTAGAACAAGCCGAGGTTTTCGAGGATGTTCACCCGGTGCTAGGTGTCGTTGTTAAGAACAGTATTAACATCAATGTTAATGTAAGTGGCAGTCCTGGATTTGTGAATAATGTAAGTGTGCAGGATAAGGAGTTAGCAGCGAATGTAGGAAAGAGCGCAGTGGTTATAGAAGAAGAAGTACACAAGTTGTTGAAGAAAGCGCTAGAGAACGGGAACGAAACAGGAGAGGAGTCTGGAGGTGGAGTTTACGTGGTTATTGGAGTGGTTATCGGAGTTTTAATCATCATTATAGTTATCGCAGTATTCTTGATATACAGGTGAGAGAATTATAAAATACTAAGAGCGATGCAATGTAGAAAGCGAACATAGCAAAAAGAAGACAAATGTCTCGGATTTTGCAAGGGTTAAAAAAATTGTTAATTATTTGATCATTATTAAACATTTTTTGCGCGGGTTATGCGATGTACATAAACATTTGAAATTTCTTTTTGCTCAGTTGTATTAGTGTTTATTTGATACAAGCCTGATAATTTAATTTTATACATAAATTAATTAAGATTAAAATTAAGGAACAGTAAGTTGTGTGCACGGAGGGAGAGGAATGAGCTTTCAGAACCACGGTCAAAGTGGAAAGGAGTGGGAAGGAGGATAAAGGTACGATAAATTATTGAAAGTAGCATTATAATTTAGTATTTTGTTAAGATGATGGTGACTAAAGATGGGCGTTAGGTTATAGATAGTATGTAATTAAAGGAAAACTGAGAATTGGGGTTGGAAAAAAGTTAAATGAATATTGATTTAATTCTATACTTTACAGGATGGTTTCCGTGGAGAGCTTATGACAAAACCGTCCCAAGAGGGCAAGAGTTGTTCAAGTACAAACATTGCGACGGTTGAGGATGCAGGGTATCTGGTTCCGAACAATGTTCTAGGAAGTGATCAGACAGAGCTTACGCAGAGCCATGGGAGGAAAGAAAGCGGATTAGAAGTATCAGATATGAAGGTAAATGAAACATGAAGATGAAAGGGAGATTAAGTGTTACTAGGGGTGAAGAAAACTGTACAAAAACAAGGAGATAGAGAGTTTACGGGGTTATTGTTGCTTTGAATTTAAACATATTTATATAATGTGTTATATGTTTTAAATAAGTATGTTTTTGTTAGGTTTAAGTTAAAAAGGGCGCAATTTAATTAATTTTTTTATTTTTAAATGCAATTGATGAGTGGCGTGAAATAATTAGGTATAATACGAAGAAGGGATTTAATGAAATTATGTTTCAGGGGCGAACTGGCGTAGCCAATGCGAATTTCAGAGAGCGCGAGGAGGCTGATTATGAGGAAGTACAGGTTGAGGGTGCTGGAACCGCGACACAAAGATTCACAAGCAGTTTAGAAAAACCTACAAGTTCTGCGAAAATTGGCATAAAAGTTAGTTTGGAGAATGTGAAGGTTGAAGATCTCATGAACCACACTTATGTCGACACAGAGTTTGGATCTACGGGATTTATTGAAAGAAGTTTAAAGGGAGCTGAAGACATGAAAGGAGCTGTTACGGTTGATATGAAGACGATTACGAAGAAAATGAGTTTGAGACCAACAGATGAAGGTGAAGAACTGTATAGGTAGAAGGTTAGATGAGGGGGGGGGGGGGTTTAAGAAGAGTGGTATTAAGATAGAATGGTATAAATGTAAAGTTTGTTTGTCATGACAGAAGAAGTTTTGTATATTCTGGGCTGCGTAAATTGCGTAACATCTAAGTACAAAGTTTAAGAGTACGTGGGGGAGGATAGGGTAAGTTGTGGGAGTACAGGTGTATAGTGTACGTTGAGAGAGAGAGACCGGTTTTAGGCCGCGGAGCGGTGAGCATGTGGTTTCTGTTTACCTTCAATTCGAGATTAGGTATTAGTGAAGCAAGGTGAATTACGTGACGGCCTGGTAAGAAAAATTATTGATAATTAGGGGGGAGATGGGGGGAGTTTTGGAAAAGTTATAATATTGGGGAATATTAAATAATTTTGCAACGTTATAAATTATGTGATAAGAAAATTAAGAAGAAAATAGAAGGTGTAGGGAACAGAAGGTTTATAATATTGGTTAGGGAAAGGAAGGATTGTTTTGGAAATATATGGGTGAAAAGTGTCAAAAGATTTTTTTCTGCAAGACGGGGATTTTCGTTAAGTTTGAAAGGGGAAGGAAAGGGTAAGTTTTGGAGAAATGTAGGGGTTGGTAAGATTTGTAAAGGAAGGACAAACATGTGCCATTTTTAAGTTAGGGGTGGAGAGGGTGGAGGGGGTGTTAGATAGTAAGAGGGGGACAAGGTTGGAAGTTTAAAATATTAAGTTTCGATTGTTGTAAGTAGGAAGTGAAGGGTAAATTATTAAGAAGGATGGACGTTTTAATTGACAAGTTAGGTTTTAAGATAGAAGAATATTTTTTGTTATAAGAATAGAGTTTATAGGAAAGGAGAAAAGTTTCAGAAAGGGTAAGGGTGTAGAAGAGAAAGGTTGGTAGTAAGAATAAAGGGTTTTAAGAAACAATAAAGGATGATTAAATGGAAAGATTGTTTTTGTTTAAAGATACGTTAATTTAATTGAGAAAA
>NW_019398255.1:4843-18544 GCF_000591075.1 Eurytemora carolleeae
CGGAGGGCGTGGATAGTGTATCCAAGCACTCATCCGAAAATACTATATTTGGGCCTAACAGTAGTAGTGCTGTAGACTGGATTGGAGAATGTTTTGACGGTGTCAGGGAAGCAGATGGGTTGGATTTTACCTGTGCCTCTGATGATGTTTTTTCAGAACGAGATAGTTTGGACTATCAAGTGGCTGATAGTAGTTTTATTGAAAGTATTGGAAACAGGGTGGAGAATGCAATTAAAGATATCGTTTTTGAGAAGCAAGTGGGAATGAGTAGGGTGCAGAATGCTCTCCAAGATATTGGGAACGAAATTCGTAATGAGAAGGAGGAGGTTTATGACATGTTAACGAGAGTACAAGGTTTACAAGATTTGTGTGAGGAGACACCCAGGAGAAGTGCACGTTTAGCAAAGAAACGCCTGGAGAAGGAGAACAGACCTTAAGCAGGAGGTTTAAAACAATATTGGATAGAAAGTTGAGTTGTCAACTTTGCACAGGTTTTATTGAAATCCGGCGATAATTAATGTTAACTTTTTTTAATCGTTGTACCTTTGAGAGAGGCTGAATTTAAATTTAGCTGTGATAATTGATGATCTCATAAAGAGTTTTTTTGAAAATTAATATTAGATGTGTAAGTAATATGTTGTTAAATAAAAGGTTAAACAGAATGTTGCATTTGAGAACTTTAAAATTTGTAAAAATATTTTTTTTTGAACATAAAAAAAATTGCATAAAGAGGAATAAAGATGGCGTTCGTTGTATAATCAATTTATTGAAAAATTATATTTTATAATGTACAAAAAAAAACCTTATATCTATGTTAGTGCAATAGTATAAAAAATTTTTTTTTTGATGGTGTTAATTTTAAAGTTTGAAAATTTTTTTGTAGTTTTTAAGGAATATTAGAGTATTAAATAATGAAGAATCGTTTTTTTTGTTTAATTTTCAGGTTTATCAGCCTTGGGAAAGATAAACTGTTTTTTTTCTACATAAAAAATAAGTGTTAAATTTGAAGTTTGTCCAAAGTGACAAATGAAAGTATAACAATAGGGCGATTATCATTTTATTTTCAGTTCTTATTTTATTTTAAATATTTTTTTTGAGCTTTGTGCTGTTAATTGGTAAATTAGTACTTGTAACTTAAGAACATATGACGAAGTTTTAATACAGTTAAAGTTTGTTATCAGAACAGATAATATTTATGTCAACTAAACATGTACATGTTGCAAACCCTAAAAATGTACCAAATGGTTGGAACCAATGATATTTGACAATATGCTGCCACGTTCATTGTAATTTCAATAGTTCCAATGGTAAAATTGTATTTTTGTGGATGAATTAATTGAAAGAATTGAAACTTTTGGGGTAAAAATCTGTAATTAAAGTGGGTTTTTTTTTGTTTACGTAAAAATGGGTGAAGAATGGGTTATAGTAATACTAGCATATATATATATATTACAACTTGTTTAAAACAGGCAAACTATGTACAGTATTGTATGCGATTAAGGTCCAAGTTTAAATCAACATGTACACTGACAGAAGCTGGTCAGTGAAGAGGGTGGACTGCTAGGTGATCCTGGAATAATATTATTTATTAATTTTTATGAATGTTGGAGTTCTAGTTTTGTGTAAAGACGCTGAGTATTGTTTTTTATTGGGTTTTGCATTTTTGGGTTTTACTAGTTTTACAGTAAGGATCAGAACGAGTGATACAGTTATAGATAAACCTGTTGCTAAAGAGAAATAGATTTGGTAAGTAGGGTTCAAGTAGGGTTCTATAAAGTATCTTATTAATGTTAGGTCATTTAGAGTCAGGTAACTGTCAATGATTTCGGTAAAAGTACCTGTAGGTCCGAATAAATAAGTGATATCATTGTGAATTACTTCAATTGTAAATTCCGAGCGGAGTATATATGGCAAATTATAGGGGTTGGAAGGTGCGGAAAAATTTTGTTGAACAGATTGTGTTGAAGTATCAAGTAAGGAGATTTCAGTTTCCGGAGGTATAAAGACACCATAAAATGTTAAAAATGGGTTAGAGGTTTGAGACGTTTTAATGGGACAGGCTTGTAATATAGTTTGTATTTGCCTTTCTTTAATTGCGTCTAGGCAAGGGGTTTGGAAGGTTTTTAGCATACAGGTTTTGGTTTCGTGCATATCAGTGCAAACTTGATGGTAATAAGTAGAGTTTTCATTGACGGGAGTAAATAGGTTTTCTAAATCTAAGACAATGCCTGCTAAGGGCACTGGGGTGATACTATAAAAAGTCTGGAAATCATGAGATTGCACTAGTTTTATTGTAGCGTACACTCCCTTATTGTAGAATTTTATTTTTTGTAGATAAAAGGTTTCTTTTCCTGAAGTTCTGACACATTTGTCTAGGTTTAAGTTATGAGGAATTAAATTTGGCATTTTTAGATTTTCTAAATCATTAAGTAGTGAATATTGAGTATCAAAGTAGGAAGAGAATTCGTGAACAATCCCTTTAATTGAAAGGAGAGATTCAGCTACTTTTCTAAAATTTTCGTTAGAGGGGTCGTTCTTTTCTTCCGTAGATAAAACAAAGTCCGGCGCAAATTTATTTTTTATTAGGAGAAAGCTTTCTAAGAGATCATTGAAGTGATTTTTTGATAAAATGTGTCGTGAATAAGAGCAAGGTGAAGAGGAAGGCTGAGTTTCTTTAGAGTTTAAGAGATCTTTTGTGATTGTATTAAGATGACGAATGGATCGTTTAAGGGTGGTTAAATCATTTAAGACATTAAGTAAAGAGAGTGAAGGCTCTCCTGGTTCTGTTTTGATTATTCGGGTTATGGTTTTAAAGAATTCGAAAATTTCATCCATTTCAGTGTCCGTCATGGTAAAAATAAGAAAATCTAGATAAATCCTAGTGATAGTTTTTTGGGTAGGAAGATCAATTTCAAAAGTAGGAATTAAAAAGTCGAGATCCTGGTTCAGAACGGAGGAGATCAGAATGGTTAAGGTGTTTATGAGGAGGAGTAGTTGCATTTTGTTTTCTGAGAATGGTTTATTATAAGAAGGGAGAGAAAAAAATTTTTTTTTTTTTTTTTTACCTTAAGATGTGAAAATTTCGGCAGTTTCTTTTCTTGCTCTGTTGTAATACTGGATGAGTTGTAAGGCTTGTATCCGAGAATAATTTGACAACTGCTGGTGCTGGTCAAAGGTTGGGTGAGGTTTACTGAGGACATTAGAGTACCAGTGTTGTCCGTAGCCTATTATTCCAGTGGCAGGGATAAAAAGGGTTTTGGTAAACCTTGCAATAAGTGTAGCAGCAAGATTAACTTGGTCCCATAAGTTCAAGAGTGTAGTAGCGCTGAGTTGATGGTTTCCCGAGAATGGAGGTTGCCCGAGGACTAAGAACTCTGGGTGTTTTCCTCTTTCTTGATGAACTTCTTGAGAAATTCTTGTAAGTCCGCAGAAGAAACCAAGGAGAATGTCTTTGAGGCTGGTTTTAAGCAGGTTATTCCAGGTTTCTGGTGAGTGGTACAGTAGGAATGAATGAAGATTGAGTTCCACACAGATTGGTAGATGAAGGGGAACCTTCAGACTGACCTCTTTGACATGTTGCAGGAGGTTCCTGTCCGCGGGTAAGTGATAAAGAGCTTTTCCTTCAAGGTTTACAATGCCCTGCACAGAAGTGGGCCCCAAATGGGTAAAGAAAGCTGTGGGCCAACGGTGTTGGTGTGGATAGTCTGGTGATAGATTTAGAACTGGAAAGTGAGAAGTTGGCAGTGTTCCAGCCTTGTTTAGAAGTCTGGTACCTATAACTACAGCCCTGTAATCCTTGACATCCACCTTGGTAATTCTGTCGGGTGAATGGGTCAGGTAAGATTGACCCAATAGGTGTGGTCCTGAGTAGTTATCCACACCATAGAGTAGATCATCAAGTTTAGGGGGAGTGATAGTAGCATTATTCCAGAGATCCTTGAGAAACAACCCAATGTTTATTTGGTTGATCTCATAATAAAAGTGTTTGTAATCTTGTATGGTGGTGGGGTATTTAGTTCTGTGCCGCAATGCTCGAACAATGTTTGAAACTATTCTGCTGTCTTCCTTATTTAAATATTTCGCTATCAACTCTATCATGTTGGGTACTCCAAACGGTTCTTCTTGGGTTTCAACTCTATAATTGGCAAATAATTCCGGTTGATTTAGAAACCTAGCTAAGTGTTGCATATTATGAACCTTAAGTGTATCTCTGATTAGAAGCTCAGTTCTAGTGGTAGCGATGGTATTAGGTCTTCTCTGTTCTTCAATTGCTCGAATCTGTTGACTCGTGAACAGTCCTAATACGTCTGGAGAGAGAGTGTAATGAGGTTTTGAATTGAGGAGGTGACTTAGTAAGTCCCAGACTGCAGTAAATCCTAAATCACACATTGGACAGCGAAGGGTGTTGTTATGATGTTCAAGATGGTGTGATAACAGTGTGGTCCTGCTGAAAAAGGCAAAGCAGAGATTGCAGAATACCTCGGATTTAGTGGAGTGATCTTTAGTAAAACCCACATGAATCATTAATGATAGAAAGCTAGGAAAAACTTCAGTACACTCTAAGCAGATCAGTGGGCCATGAGTCTGTTTGTTAAGAACGTCCTGAACCGAGGGGTTTTCTCCCAATAATGAGCCATGACTCATTAAGTGATAAATACTATCCCGAGGGATTTTTGAATTGTCCCTGATGTTATGTGCAAAATGGTTGCAAAATTTACACATCAGAACACCGTTAGGGTGTGTTGTAGCCAAGGATAGGATAGCTAACGCATCCTTTTTTTCGCTGTTTAGCATTCCTAGTTTATGAGTACATGCCCAACCGCCAAGGCGTCTATGATTTTCTAGAGATGTATTGGTTGGTTTCTGAAAGCAGACTTGACAGCTTCTATCTTCAATTATTCTGAGGTCCTGATCCATGTGGGATTCATCTTCTGAGCCACTTAGTTGAGGATCCTCAAAAATAACCGTTTCCTTTGGTGGTCCTAGAATGGTTTTGCATCTTTCCGTCAGAAGGCAACCTAAAGCATTGTTGTATGCTGATGGATTAATAAATGCTTCCTTGATATTGTTTGGAGACGCTGGTTCGGTTTGTGTTTCTGTGGTAGTGTACGGAGCTTCAGTAGCTTGAAGTTGAGGTTGTGAGGCATCAGGAGTACGATTCGGTAAAGGTTTGGATACTTTCGCTGGAGCAGTTGATTCAGCTTCTTCCAAGGTTCTTTTAACAACATACTTATTCACTCTGTGTTCTGGCAATCTTTTTATCGTAAATACAGGAACTTTTCTTCCATTTATTTGTACTGAAACAGTTGGTCTATTATGATGGGTGTGTGTTTGAGATGTTGAACTGCTACAAAGGTTTTGGGTATTCTTTGTAAGGTCAGGTTGGTTGTTTGTAGGCAAAGGGGGAGGTTTGGTTTGACATTGTTCAATATTAGGTTCCTCCATGTTGGCAATCACAAGTGTCTACAACATAGAAAGTTATTCATGCACATAAATAAATGAGCTTCCCCACTGATGATGGGTTTATAGAAGAAAATTTATATGAGTTCTGAGTGCACACCAATTCGTTGTTTACATAATCCAAGTGTAAGAACAGGGGTTGCCTGATATGAATATCAGGTTCAGTAATGCATTTGACAAAAAAGTTTTTGTGCAAATAATTTTGCAAATGTAATGAATCAAACGATCTATTAATTACTACGTCGACCATCCAATTTTCATCCAATTCCAATAAAAGGTACATACAGCTGTATGTAATAACCGTTTTTGGGAATAAAATTTTAAAAGGAAAACTGTCATAGTTATAAGGGGGCAATTTTAAATAGGTTGTAATCTTAGATAAGATATGAGGAACTGATGGAGCATAAAGATACAATGCCCTTTTATTATGAGCCGTTTCATTATGTAGATCACAGCATATGTAATGAATGTACAGGCGAGTAATTAGGCGTTTTGGGATACATAAATTGAGGATAAATTGGGTGGTTGTCATTGATAAGTGATTAGACCACTTGGGAATATTCTTATGTACTTCAATCATAGCAAAAGTTTGCAAGGATAGATTGTTGGAGTTTTTCATCATCTCTATTGAAAGGTCATTTGTGCAGCAGTTTTGAAAAGAAGACTGATGTTTTGGTGAGGATAGAGGAAAAAGGTTCGACATTTGGAAGCATGGCATTATGCTTTGAGGTCAAAGGATACCTTTTTGGACTCTTCTAAGTCAGAATCCGATTCTGACTCTAGAATTTCTTTTCGTTTGGCCGCTCTGGTTTTGATGGTGAAAGGGGTACCACCCGCTTTGATTTTCTTAGGTTTAGTATCTTCCGCAGATTGTTCTTTAGAATGCTTAGGCTGGTCAATGTTCTCTTGTTTTGACTCCAGGTTTTCGGCAGTTTCAACTGAATTAATAATTTCATTATGATTATCATTAGTATTTGTTTCAGAATAAGTAAGGTCAGGGGGATACTGAGAGTTATCATTAGTTGGTTCATCATCTAATTGGTTTTCAGCTAGTAATTCATAATCTAAGATATTCCCATTGGGATGGTCTAAGGATCCCAATTCTCTGAGTTTTTCAAATTGTAATTTATCTAATTTATCAAAGGTGTGAACTAAAATTTCTCTGACTGGGATTGGAAGGTCGGAAAATTCGGCATTCAAAGGGGAATACTTTTTTACAGCGTTCATATTGTATACTGACTGGAATCCGTCAGATAAACGTTGTAATAGTAGAGTTGTATGTTTAACTTGCAAAACTACATATGGGTCATTACTATAGTAACTCCTCAGGGGCCGAGCAGCGCCCAAAGTGATTTTAGTATCCTTTAAGAAGACATAATCCCCTTTTTGAAAGTTATGGGAAACTTTATGTTTATCAAATTTTTCTTGTGAAGCAATTTTGTGCTCATAGAGTAAATCTTTGACAAATTTGAGGATTGCCTCTTTTTCTCGGAATTTCTGTTCTACAAATGTTTTATGATTTTCCAGTAGAGGGTACAACTTAGCTGGGAGGGGGTTAGCTAGGATTGATTCATTATGAACTGAATTAATTCCATGTAACATGGTTAATGGAGAGTAATTAGTCTTGACACAGACTGATGCATTATACTGTTTTAAGACAATGGGTAGTACTGTATTCCAGCTATAAGAGTCAAAAGTGGTTAAGGTCTTTTTCAACAGTTTTTTGACAATTCCTACTGATCTCTCAGCAATTGGGTTTGAAGTGGGAGATAAAGAAGCAATTTGGATCTTTTTAATACCTAGAATTTGCAGTGTAGCTAGAAAATGTTTGTCACTAAAACATGGCGCATTGTCACTTACAAAAAATTTAATATTAAAATATTGAAAAATGTCATAAATAATATGAAACAGAATTTTTTCAGAAGTTTTAGATTTAAGCGGATATACTCGTATGAAGCCAGATAAGGCACACACAATAATTAAAAGATGCTGAAAACCTGCATTGGGGTTTAGGTTTTCAGCTAAATCTGCAAAAACTGTTGTAAATACATTTTGCGGCAAAGGATAACTTCCGGATTTATGTTTTTTATTATTCATATTATTAAGAGCACAAGGGTGACAGCGGGCTGCCAAATTTTTTATTTTATCAGTTTTTTGCGGAAAGTAATAGGAAAACATAAGAGCTGACATTTTTGCAAGTCCGGCATGAGCATAAGCTAAATGATAATGAGCAATCATGAGACCTTCAAGGGATTTAGGAATAACAATACGTTGGACTCCATGATCATGGCAGTACAAAAGTCCATTTTTATAAACATATTGTTTATTATCACATGTAAAAGTTTGATTATCAGAATTAAGGCAATTTGTAATTATGTGATTAAATTGAAGTTTTTGTTGAACAGCAATGTTTTCAAAAGATAATCGTTTCTTTAAGGCATTAACAGGCTCCAAGAGTTTGTTCATATCCTGAACTGTTTTATTAAGAGAAAGAACAACTTTGTTAGTTGGATCCATGGAAATGACTTTAAGCAAGTGTAAGTTTTTATTCACAAAGTCCTTCCATTCAAGAATAGAAAAAGTTTTGGAAAAATCTAAATATTGGTCAAGTTCAGGTACAGCATAATTGCCAAGTGGGATACGTTTTATATCAGAAGTATCAATTGCAAAATCACGAGACAAAAAGTCTGCTATATTTAATTTAGTATTCAAAAAACGTAATTTCAAATTAGGATAGTCGCTATATAGTTTATCGCTCCATCTAGCAATTTTAGTGGAGGATTTATGAAGGGGATTAGCAAATAACAGAAACAAACTTTTAGAATCTGTTATGGCCAAAAGTTCACTGTTTCCAATCAACTTATCTAAACCATTTAAAGCTAATAGTAAAGCCATGAGTTCTAGTTCCAAGATGGGTTTTGTGATATAAGTGTCTGGGATAATTTTTGACCAAAAATGAACGATTTGAAATTTTTCTAATTGTTTGAGGTCAAAGTCTGAGTTTTTGTCAATGAAGTATGGGCGAAAAATATAAAAGTTCGATTTTTTATAAAGACCTAAAATAAATGGGGGTTTTTCTACATGTGGGTTAAATTTAAGAATAGGGTTATGGGCATGAATGTCTAAAGATGAGATAACTATTATGGTTCTAAAAATAGACATTGCTAGGGCTGCAAGAAGTTCAAAATTGTCATCGAGAGGACCCTGGTGAAAAAGAAAGTTATTCGTAAAAAGTTTATAGTTTTCTAAATTGTTATTAAATTGGTTTTGTAAGATTTTTTGTTTAATAATTAAACTGTCGGCTGCTCTTTGAATCGTAATTTTTCTTAAGTGCGCGATTGTAAAAAAAGAACATTGATAAATATATTGAATAGATCTAATGGAAATAAAGAGAGAATCTTTTACGGTATCTGCCGAGTATCCTAGGTATGGGCATTGAAGATATGACAAGTCAGGGATGGGATTTAATTTGCTGTTTTTCTTTAATTTGGACTTAGGAATAAAAGTGTCATGCAGATAAAGATCACAAGGTTGAAAACATAGTCGTTTATCATAGAGTATTGCGTGAACGGGATCGTTTAAAGATAAATATGGAGGGACTACTAGTTTATCTGGAGTGAGGGTAGATACTTGGCCTAAAACTGCCGAAAAACATGCGCCTTTGGATGCACTCGCATCAGTAAACAAAATTTTTGGCAATTTCGGGTTTACAATGTTCGAAAAAAGTGGAGTGGTAGTTAATAATGTTTTCATTTCTGCAAAAGCTTCATGATGCACGGGTTTGGGGTCATATTTTACGTTCGATCCGGTTAAAGGGAGCAAAACTTTCAAGGGTTTCATAAGAGTAAAGGGAGAGACTATTTTTATGGTATTTAGTAAGGCACAAAAAGATCGCATGGCCTTTTGATTAATTGGAAAAGGTGCATTTAGTAATTTATCGACACGTTGCTTATCAGGTTCAATGACATTATTAGAAATAATCCATCCTAGATATTTAATTTTTGATTGGGCAAAAACACTTTTTTGAAAACCGATTTTGGCTTTGTGTAAGGCTAAACGTTGTATGACTTTTTCAACTAATTGAAAATGTTTAGTTAAAGTTAATGCAAAGGTTGCTTCTAAAGGAGAATAAACTAGGAGGTCATCAAAAAATAAAGTTGTTTGTGGAATTGGATCCCATTCAAGTTTCATTTGATTTGGATTAACGAAAATAGGTTGATTATCTGGACCTAGTACTGGAGCATAATGGAGCATTTTTAGCGCTATTTCTTGAAAAATTGCTGGCATGGAGGAAAGTCCCATGGGGCACTTTTTAAAAACATATTTGCCCAAAGGGCACGCAAAAGTTGTGATATGTTGGCTTTCTTTTGTAACTGAAAGGCTGTAATATGCTGAGGAAAGGTCGAATAGCGTAAATAAAGCCTGATTATGTAAAGTATGTAAAGTAGGGATGATATCCGGGATTAAGGGTACAGGTGTGCTAATAACTTTGTTTACAATTCTATAATCGATAACCATTCGATAACTTTGCGATTTGTCCTTTTTCCCAACAAGATAGCAGGGGCTAGCTATTAGGTCATGACCTCGGTCATCTGGCGGAACGCGTTCAATTATTTGATATTTTTCTAGAAATTCTAAAATAGAACGCATATGTTCTCTTTCCTCTTGAGCTAAATAATAAACTTTTCGAAATTTTGGCAAACTTTCACCAGGTTTCAGTTGTATATGATATAGCCCTAAACTTTGAGAGAGAGATCCTATATCATAAGCATGCAAGCTAACTACTGAAGGATATTTGTCGATAAAAATATGTTTTATATAAGGCTGATGTGTTTTTGCAAAGTTTTCCAAGCAGACAATATCATGGATTGTTGTATTAAGATCGGGTTGACCGTAACCTTGAGGGTCCGTGATCGTGTCTGGAATGTGATCAAGTTCCCCATATGAATTAAAATCAGACTGTGGTGGAGCAGTGTTAAAGGTCATATTCTGTAATTTGTTTTCAAAGGTTTTGATTTCAACAGGGTTTAAAGAGGCCTGCTCATTTTGCAGTTTTTTCAAAGTATGATTTGGTTCAGCCGTCTTTTGGTTAGGATTTGATTTATAAGAGGAACTGAATTTGGATTCGTAAGGTGTTAAAATTAAAAATGACGTTAGCGGTATAATAGGCTGACCGGCATCCGGTAATGGTTCTAACAATTTTATTTGATTCATTGGGCGGTCAGGAAGGTGGTTTTCAAAATTTAGAACCTCATGAATTATAGTGTTGGTCTTAGGAAGATTCGAGATTTTATTTGGGTCAATAAGAATGTCTGAATCATTTAAAGATTCAATCTTCCCCCTTAATTTTCCAATAAAGTGTTTATTTCTAAGATTTATAACTTGGGCGGCCAAGGGTTGATTATTTAAAGCATAGGCCGAACAACGAGTGGGAAAAATATGAATTCCTGCTAAATTCGATTCAGAAACTAAAAATGTTTGCCCTTTACGCACATTAGCGGTTTCGTGAGGTTGGAAAGTGATAATTTTTGATTGGTTAGGTTCAAGGTCAATGTTAGCAAAACAAGTCTGAGACTCACTAGGATGAATAAATTTAACGCGTAAATGTTTAAGAACAGGGTGGTTAATAGTTACAGTTGGGTTCCCAGGTTTATTTAGAGCCGGGAATTTTAATTCCATGCCGAGAATCTGCATCAAATCTTGACCTAGAAGAATCGGAAATGCAGATTGATGGGAAAATACACTAAATTCTAAAAAGGTGGGCTCAGTTTGAGATAAAGAGAATTTACAAGGGATTGCGATATTATAATCTAACTTGATGGAATGATTACTAAAAGATTCCACGGAAATGAGACAAGGTTTTTTATATTTTTCGATTTCATCTTTAGTGAGTAGCTGTTTAATTAAGTTTTTATTAATGAGACTGATATCAGACCCAGAATCAAGCATAAAATATAAAGGAATATTGTTGGACTGTGACAGGGAGATAAAGAATTTACAAAAAACCTTTTTTCCCAAAATCTTGTTTTCAGCAAATTCATTGCAATCAACTATACAAAGGTCGGGTCTCTTTTCACGGGAGGCAATTGCACGCAAAATGGATAAAGCATTAACTGATGCAGAATGACATTGTTCTGGAAAAGTTGTGGATAAATCGGACAGTTTTAAATTATCTAGAAAGCTTAGGTTTTCATTTTTATTTTTTATGGGTTTCGGAAGTTTTTTACCCAATGGCGTCAAATTACTGCCCGTGGCTGGAGACCCATTTGCTAGTCATTGTCTTTGGTAATTTTTTCTTGTCATAGCAGGTTTATTCTTTATAAAACAATACTTTTTGGGGTGAAAAAGTCGTTTGCCATTTTGAGTTAAACATGTTGGGCAAGGTTCTTGTGAAGGGGTCACGTTAGCAACATTTTTTCCTTGGGCATCGCGTAGTTGATAGCATTGCATGGCTGCTGTGTGTCCGGTTTTGCCACATAAGAGGCACGACAGATTTTTATTCATAAAATTATTTGTGTATGCGCGGTTGGCATTCATGTTATTCACTGTATATGCAGGCCTTTGATTTTTTACAGTGTGATTAGCAGAATTAGGGTTATAAAAGTAAGTCCTGTTATTATTACTACGAGGTTTAAACAAAGTCTGGTTATATTTTTGGAAGCTGGGCCTATTCGTTTCACGAGCTTGAGTAGAAAAAGTGCTGATCTTATATCTTGGGAACCTTAGGGATGCGTCCCTTGGCGCAAATGCACCATTAAGCTTTATATCTTCGTCAATAGACATTCTTAAACTTTCAAGAGAAGAGACTAATTCAATATATGTCGGCGGTCTGCTGAGTTCCTGCATTAAAATTCTATAGGCTTTGTTTACTTCTGACTTTGATTTCATAGGCAATGCACGAGGCAGAGCCTGTATCGCCTCAAAGTCAGAGATTAATTTCTTTTCGCTTTCTGATATGCAAAGTTTTGCGATTATGGATGCTTTATCCAAAATGTAAGCTTGAGCAATCGCTAAATTTTCTGAGCGCTTAACCCTATAATCGAGTAAAAGTTGTTTTGCGGTTTCGGGGGGGACTGTGCAATCATACATGACCATTAATTTAAAATAAATAGCTTCTGGAGTTGCTTTTTCTTCAACTAACGCTCTTACAAAACTGTGAGCTTCTTTGGTACATGAATTAGTAAGTAATTCCAAAAATTCTGATTCGGATAGCTTGCATTTAGATTGGGCGAGATTAATTGCATGCAAAAATTCAATTATCTCGGGACCCTGATTAGGATTTCCCGAAAATTTATCCCGTCCTTTAGGAAAAAGTCGTATTGCATCAGCACTTTTTGTTGCATTACATAAGACTTCTACTGGAGAAAAATAAGTGGGGATTTTAACTGTTGGTGCGATTTTATGATAGTTAAGCCTATTGTGAAGAATACTTTGTTTTATGTTAGCCGATTCAGAGTTCAATTTCATTTTTTCTGTTGCCAGGTTTTCCTTAAAGGCCTGAATAAGGGTGGGCATACTAATAATTTCTGACTCTTTGCATTTACTCAAAGCTTTATTGGTCTTATTCGCTATTTCTAGCAATATTTTGCCTAGGGCATTAGAGTTAACGTCATTATATTCTTTAATAAAATCTTCCTTATTTTTTGTAATAGTAATGCGGTCATTATTGTCTAAGATAAGGTTAATACTTTGATCATCAAACTCATTAGAGTCCCCATTCTCATCAATTATATTATTAATATCTTCCACTGATTGGTTCCTGCTATTATTTCTGGAAATTGATTTAAACATAGTGATCTTATTGTTGCCTAATAAATTCTTAAAGTTTGAGCGTGAATATTAATAACAAGATATTCAAAGTATATTAGTTAAAGTAGTAAGATTGAATTTATTTATTGCAACCTTTAAAGTCTGAATTAGATTCTTAGGATACCAAGTCGTATAAAAGGTGATTAGAAGAAAGATCAGAAAGATACAACAACTAAATTTCATGCACATCAATTTTTATAAAGATTGTTGCTAGAATTTGTGTTGTGCAAACAACGCGGACGGCCAAGGACACGTCTTAAACAAGTTTCAAAAAATTAAGGACAATTTATGAAAAGTTCAAGGTCGTAGATGCACCACTTATGTAAGTGATAGCTATATTTTTATAAAGAAGTAACTCTATAAAACTATGATAAAAAGGTAAACCTTTTCTCTAATATATCTCTTTCAATATATTTCTAAGCTCGCAAATGA
>NW_019398256.1:0-18559 GCF_000591075.1 Eurytemora carolleeae
AGATAGATAGATGGATAGATAGATAGATAGATAGATTGATTGAAAGATAGCTTGCGGCAAAACTCTGCCTGCCTGCATAGCTTAAAGCTATTCTTTATGGTTGACTGTAAATGTACGTATGCCGTTAAAAGACTCATGTAAAAAATATCTCTAAAAACTAATCTAGCAATAATCGTTTAGAAATAATATGTTTCATTGTCCGGAGATATCATATTGTTGTGTTCAACTGTATACGGGAAAGATGGAAAACTATTCGCCCTGTTGTTGTTCATTTTCCAAAGCGTTCATAGTTAAGAATTTTTCACTAATATTTATTCTGTGGTAAAGAACTAAGATTTTCACCACTTAAAAAGTTTTTTGTTTTCTATTTTATGTATATATTTAATTCAACCTCTTAGAAGAAGTAGTTGAACCAATTTTACCTAGTTTGACTAAATTTCCCATTTAAAAATGTCCAACTCTAAACTTTATACTATAGTTTGACATTGGTTTCAAATGTCGACTTTCAGTATTGACTGAACTGAACAAATCCTTGCATTTCTCGAGTTTTTCAATCCAAGTTTTTGGCTTGTTTAAAACTTTGAGAAAATGTCGTATTTTAATCATGAGAAAAGTCAAAGAATCCTTCAACATTTGAAGGTTAACATTCAGGTTTTTGTCAAAAAAAGGCAAGCTTTTGTGTGTTGGATATTAATGTGATAATAGAACAATCATGTATCTGTCAGGACCTATGATTGACAAGTAACAGTTGATCAAACTTTTTTAAAATCAGAATTTTGAAAGGGACTGTAAGCATAAATTCAAGTGACAATGTCCGATTCACAATCTACTGATAAGGTTGTTGGATTTATTCTCATCAATCTCCGAACAGTTTTAATTGTTGGAACAATTTGTTTACAGTCCCTTTAGTATTTAAAAGGCTTAAACTAGTCAATCCTAAAAACACATGAGGCAACTAAACAAATGTAAAAAAATCAAGCAAAATCAATCAGGTATTCAAATAAGGGTGAGAACTTTTTTGATCAAAATACTCAGATCCTTTTGGGACATGTTTTACTAGTTTCTGTAATAAGAAAGCAAAAAAGAAAAAGAAATTTTTGTAAATAATAATTCGCAAATGCAAGACAAAATAGTTTTTTTCGAAATATGTCGATGTGAGTTTAACAGTTCGTCTTAAAACACTGAATTCAAAAACCTAAAAATTATTAAATCAGTAAAAAAATTAAACAAATCAATGGCAAAAAAAGTCCCCCCCCCCAAATTTTAGATACCCACATCGACATGTTTCGAAAAATTTGAAAAATTGACCATCATTTTTCACTTAATTTGGATTAAAACTAATTAATTGTTTAAAATATGATTTTAGGAAATGCAAAAACTAGAGGCCATGTCGGGAACTAATTAACACAGAGATATATTAAAATAATAATTAATGTTGTTTCTCTGCTCTGGCTCTGGCTCTGCTCTGCTCTGCTCTGCTCTGCTCTGCTCTGCTATTTATTTATTTATTTATAGATTCATTTTTTCACTGTTCTAAACATCATATTATTACGTTCGATTCAACAAAAAAATTCGAAGAAATTTAAATCTTATAAAACCTTAATTGATTCCTATTATTGCTTTCAGTACAGGTATCTTAAATATTTCTTTCTCAGCATGTCTAATCCTTAAAAGTAAAACATTAAAAATTAGATTTAACATTAAAACAAGTTAAAAAAATTATTTGTCATAGCAAAAGCCCACTTTTCGAATATTTGTATCTAAAGATGCGCTAATTGTTTTGCTAGATACCGAATATTTGTTTTTGTTTTAAAAGGAATTGACTCTTTGCCACAAACTCTGATTTTCTAATCCCTATATACGGAGATTTACGATTTTAATGTTTGTGTTTACAATTTTAATGTCTGTTTACTGTTTTAAGATAGAGAATTTGATGTTTTTAAATGATTTTAAATATCCAAATTTATAGTTATATATATATATATATATATAGATACAAGATTTTAATTTCTTAAATATGCTAGAACTAAAATCTAGATTCAAGTGTAATTGTCACGTGATATCCCATGTTTTTTGGAATTCTCTGTAAGTAATTACAAATTATTTGTTTAACACATGATCAACTATACTAATCAATAATAACTAATCAAATATGAAATCTAATAAATTAATCGAAAGAAAGAGAAACCCTATTTTCTAAAATATGTTCAAAATCTAAATATTTAATTTGTACTTTTAAGAAGAAGAAAAATCTTTTATCATCCAATAACATTTGAAACTTTAAAAAGAGAAATAAACTCAAATTTTCTAATCCCAATATCTTAGTAACCTTTTCATTTCAAACTTTGACGATCTGAAGTGGCAGAATTTCTAGTTGAAATATCAAATGTTGAAGACAGTAAATAGAAAATAGAGTTTAGGAAAAGTAATCAATTCAGAAACATCGAGATTGGGGGCTACACCCCTCCTAGCTATGCCTGGAAACGTCTATATATAGAATGTGTTTGATTAGTTTATTGAATAACTGCTTATGTTTATAAATTTGATTTTTTTCTTACATTTTATATTTTTTACCGAATCAACATGTTTCAGTGCATTGAATAAATTCCTGAAAATGTTTTTGTTTATTTAAAAATCTGACTAGTTATAAAAGTACACTGTTAATTTATAAGTGTGTGAAAATAAATCTTAATAATAATATTCAAGGGGTGCACAGCAACGAACAAAATGTATTTAATAAGTATCTCGCAATTTAGAAATTTAATGTTTTAAAAAGTTGAGTTTAGATTTTGAATAATTATCTGAAATATTGATGATCTAACGCACAACAATCGTAACAGTATAATTAGCTGAATAATGAATACACCTCTTTACGCGCAGAGGAAGTGGTTTTCATTTTCCCAGGCCGGGTGTGCGCGCTTACTTTTTATTATGCGTGTATTTATGTCTATAGATAATCATATTCAACATCAAACGCGCATTATTGCAATTTCTGACTATCCTAATCACCTTTTTAACTAGATAAGTGTACGTGTTAACGGTTTATGTACTTACTTATGCACATGATAATGTGATGGTTGTGATAGGCAAACTCTGACAAAAGAAAGGGGAGGAGGTCAGGGGCGTACACAAGAGGGGGGGGGGGGTATTGGAGCTTAGCCCCCCCCCCTGGATTAGTTAAATCAATGAGTCAAAGGAGGGTTTCAGGCACCAAATGGGTGCTGAGCCTCTCCCCTCTGCAGGCCCTAGAAAGAAAAAAGGAGGGTGCAGGTTTAAGACTTCAAACACAAGGAGGGGGGGGGGGGATGGAAAAACCGGGGCGGATGAATAAGAAATTACGCATGCAGACCCTTTAAAAAAGGATTTTTTGTAATATCTTTCTGCGTTGATCTTTCTTCAGTTTTTTATCTTTTTGAACTTTGATCTTGATGTTTTTTAAATAAATACCCCCCTTTTTTAATACTTTTAATATCATTATAAAGCTTGTAGAATGAAGTTTGTTTGCAGGTAAGATTGATTGATTAATTGATTGACAGTTTTTGTACTTAATGATTTGATAGCTGTGAAGCAATGCAGATAATCATTAATTTTAATTCCTGATGTTTTGAAGAATTAAAGCTTAAAAATCCGCATTTTTGAACATTTAAGGGATTACTGGTTTTCAAAATTAAGTACCTAATTTTTAAAGGACGGGTTTTGATCACTTAAAGGGACTAATAAGGATCATTAAAGGGACTATACGCGTATTTTCAAGTGACCTTTCATGCAAAGATGTCCGATTCACAACGGTACCTTTGAAACCTTATCTGATCATGAATAATGTGGAAGATATTTTTGTTTTTCTAGACTAAAAAGTGTTTACTTATGATAATTCCTAACTGTTTTCCTGCAGTAGAGATGCGCAAATTACATCAGAAAATGATCAGTTTTAAAAATTATAAAATTTTATATTTTATTCATTCTTGATTTGGCAAAGGGAAGGAAACTGTTGCGAATCTAGCAAAGTCATCTTTACATGGAGGGTCACTTGAAATTACGCTTACAGTCCCTTTAGGTCGGTATTTTTTTCAAGGAGAACAGCAAACGTTTTGACAAATATTTAGTATAATTAAATTCTAATTCATTCTCACAATTATTATATTTAAATATTTAAACGATATTGAAGACTATATACTAAATATTAAAAGTTCAAATAAAATTAGACATCAATGGAATCAAATTTATGTGTGGACTGATGTATATATGATTTATAGTATGGATATGATCATAGGGTATGTCAAATTTTAAATAAATACTTTTGTTTAAAAAAGGAAATTTTCAGTAGGAGATCTCGGTCTTATAGATGGACATTGATCAAATTCTTTCCTTCCCCCCCCCCCCTCCACTTCATTGGCGTGTTCATAGGACTTAACAAATTTAAGTTGATCAATAGAAATTAAGAATTTTTTATGCCAACATTCCCTGCACCCTATTATGTATCGATTGATCTGATTATGACAGAGGTGCTGTATTATGATAGAAGATAAGGAAGGAGATTATACAGAGCGTCCCATATGACATTCATGTTGGAATATTACTCAGCTTTTACGCCAAAATATGCACAAAATACTCAAAAAACAATGCAGTATTTCGCATGCAAATTGTTTCGCTAATTGTACAATTTTTTAAATTATTTCTTTTAGCACAATTTTAATGTTGGACACCCTTTATAAACATGTCCAAGGTCTTCCTTAAACTATTCGCTTCTAAAAGCGAAGTTTAAAGTTGAACAAATTTTCATAACAAAGTAAGTATTTTTTATGCCTTTTTGCGAACTGAAGTCAATCTTTTGTGCTGTGAATCACAGGATCCAACTTACGGATGAATTTTATTCATCTCCCACGATGGTCATAATCTGCAGTGATAACTTTAATTGAGGGAACAAGCATTAATCCTCAACTATAAAAGTGTCCACATTGGATATCGAGATCAAATGTTCAAAGTTACTTCTCAAAAAACTCCAACCTCTGAATGAAATCAAGAAGTCAGTATAATTTTTAAGATAGACCCAGGTTTGCGCCCAAAAAAGCATGAAGAGAATAAGAAAAAAAAATATGAAAATTTTCCTAATATTGTTAATCTGAAGATTAAAATTCAAGAAATAGGAAATTAAATGATTTCTCAGATTCTAGCAATTCCTTATTTGGAAATCCCTGACAGCGCGTAGGTTTGTTAGAATTTAATCTCCAAAGTCTTTATAAAAGTACTTTTAAATCAAATAAAGGGGTTCATAGGAAAAATTGAAAAAAATCTGCTTTTAGGGGGGGGGGGGTTAGCGCACATAAAGAAAGAGTTTTAATGAATGCATTGTGCTGAGTACTGAATTGTATTTTTAGGAAATCTTTCACAATGAATTCTTGTTCAATAATAATATATCAGCAAACCTTGTTTTTTTATATGCAATTGTATGCAACTGTATGCACTTGTATGCAAGTAAAACAAAAACAATTAACAATTTCGCGGATTAAGGTACCAAACCAAACTAAACTAAATGGGCCCGATCGGTTCAGCAGTTTTTAAGTTTGGTTGCAAAAAAAACAGCCACATGAGTAATGACCAGAGAATACATATTTGTTAACATGGTGAAAGTTTATTTGATTTTCTGTTTCATTTTAACCTTGGTGAACAATTGTTAAATAAATAGTTTTTCATTATTCAAGGATTTAGGACGGAGAAAATAATTATATCAGGAACGAATAGAAAGGGCGCGGGATGGGGACAAAGCCCCCCCTGGAATGAAAAAAGAGTTGAGCCCCCTCTCCTGGACAAAACACCTCTAAAATAGCTCCTACAAAGGGCGCTGATATTGATTAAGGCTTCAAAGTTTCAGGTTTAAAATTTACTGAGTAACTTTATATCCAATTCAACAAATTATGGTTAAAAAATATTTTGTAGATTTCTTATTTTATTTTAAAAATTACAAAATTTATATTTTTCTAAACCTTATTTTGAATAAAAAGCTTGATTTTCTCTGTAAAAAAACTAGAAAGAGGAAGAAGTAATGAACTTAAAATTATCTTTCCATGGTTTCAACTCCGACTAAAATATGTTTTTACTGAAACTAAGATGATTTTCATGAATATTCAGATTCATATTTTAAACTAATTGTCTTGAACCCCCAATCCTAATATGTTTACGTTTTTAAAACAGATTTAAAGCTTCGGGTTCAATTCCCATACCGATTCATATTAATCTTATGTCGATTTGATTATTTATATTCAATATTCCGCTTTACCATGGACTGTGAGCGTAATTTAAAGTAACAATGTACCAAATATTTAGGCCTATTGTAATGGTTTACAACCTTTGATTATTGTGGATGTCAAGTCTACTAGAAACATCGAGAATGGTTTTACACCCTTTTGATTATTGTAGATGTTAAAAGTCTACTAGAAACAGAATAGGATTAGGGCCTTTGATGAGTGCGAAATGTGGATGTCAAGTCTGCCTGCAACATCGATAATGGGTTTATCCCCTTTGATTAGTGTGGATGTCAAGTCTATTAGAAACATCAAGAATGGATTTACACCCTTTGATTATTGTGGATATCAAGTTTATTAGAAACATCAGGAATGGATTTACACCCGTTGATTAGTGTGGATGTTAAGTCTACTAGAAATATCAAGAATGGGTGTATGCCCTTTGATTATTGTGGATGTCAAGTCTACTAGAAACATCAGGAATGGGTTTATGCCCTTTGATTATTGTGGATGTCAAGTCTATTAGAAACATCAAGAATGGATTTACATCCTTTGATTATTGTGGATATCAAGTCTATTAGAAACATCAGGAATGGATTTACACCCTTTGATTAGTGTGGATGTCAAGTCTATTAGAAACATCAGGAATGGGTTTTATGCCTTTTGATTATTGTGGATATCAAGTCTACTAGAAATATCAAGAATGTATTTACACCCTTTGATTAATGTGGATGTCAAGTCTATTAGAAACATCAGGAATGGATTTACACCCTTTGATTATTGTGGATATCAAGTCTATTAGAAACATCAAGAATGGATTTACACCATTTGATTATTGTGGGTATCAAGTCTATTAGAAACATCAGGAATGGATTTACACCCTTTGATTAATGTGGATGTCAAGTCTATTAGAAACATCAGGAATGGATTTACATCCTTTGATTATTGTGGATATCAAGTCTATTAGAAACATCAAGAATGGATTTACACCCTTTGATTATTGTGGATATCAAGTCTATTAGAAACATCAGGAATGGATTTACACCCTTTGATTATTGTGGATGTCAAGTCTTAGAAACATCAAGAATGGATTTACATCCTTTGATTTGTGTGGATGTCAAGTCTATTAGAAACATCAGGAATGGATTTACATCCTTTGATTATTGTGGATATCAAGTCTACTAGAAACATCAAGAATGGATTTACACCCTTTGATTATTGTGAAACATCAGGAATGGATTTACACCCTTTGATTATTGTGGATGTCAAGTCTATTAGAAACATCAAGAATGTATTTACATCCTTTGATTATTGTGGATATCAAGTCTATTAGAAACATCAGGAATGAATTTACATCCTTTGATTAGTGTGGATGTCAAGTCTACTAGAAACATCGAGAATGGGTGTATGCCCATTTATTAGTGTGGATGTCAAGTCTACTAGAAACATCGAGAATGGGTGTATGCCCTTTGATTAATGTGGATGTCAAGTCTACTAGAAACATCAGGAATGGATTTACAACCTTTGATTAGTGTGGATGTCAAGTCTATTAGAAACATCAGGAATGGATTTACACCCTTTGATTTGTGTGGATGTCAAGTCTATTAGAAACATCAGGAATTGATTTACAACCTTTGATTATTGTGGATGTCAAGTCTATTAGAAACCTCAGGAATGGATTTACACCCTTTGATTATTGTGGATATCAAGTCTACTAGAAACATCAAGAATGGATTTACACCCATTAATATGCTGGAAAAGTCTTTATGAATTAGAATTAATTTAATTAATTTAATTATGAGCTAACTTGTTCTAAATATTGCGCAAATCCTGTATTGCGATTAACCCATTCCATGTACGTAGATAGATACATAACTCCGTCATACCCATATTGTGACTGTTTAACTACGTTATATACATAACAGCGCATAACTTGTCATTACGCTCTTAATGACCCAATTCTAATTTGAACTAAGAAATACACCTCAGTTTTTAGAATAACTCCGTGCTGTTTACTTGCGAGAGAGTAAACCTGAAACCCTGTTTTTATAAACCGGTATCGTCCCCATCATTTGGGATCGATAAATAGCTTGTTGTATAGCTAGGCTTGTGTTCCTGTGTGGCATTATGAGCGTTGGATCTTCCCCATCATTTGGGATCGATATGTAGCTTGTTTGATAGCTACGCTTGTGTCCCTGGGATTTAGTCTTGGTTGAGTTTGATATCGGGCGGATTGTACCTGGATAGATACGTTTCGAGAAACTTGTTATTCAGTAGGTGTGTACTACAACTATCCATGCATAGAAAGAAATTTCCTATTTACAGCGGTACCAACGGTAACCGTTATCTGATTAAAAATGTGGAAGAGAAGTTTTTTGTGTAAATTTCTCCATTGTTTCTTATGAGCAAGAAATGCGCAAGTCCTTCTTGCTTGCAGAGAAACCACAAATGAAACATTCATGAATATCTAATTCAAAATTAATCTAACAAAGCTTTTAGGAGTACCGTTGTAAATCGGGCATTGCCACCTTCACATGGAGGGTCACTTGAAATTACGCTTACAGTCCCTTTAACCAAATTAATACCATCTAGACTTCACCCGTTTCTCGTCTGGGCAAACCCCGATCGCTTTCAGTTCATGCAAACTTAACAGTTAAAAAACAAGTATGAATTAAAAGGAAAATTTGTGTTTTGAATGATTAAAAAGTTATGAATTAAACCTTGATAGTTACTAGTTAGATTTTAGAAACGTTGCTTAATGATTTTACCAAAAATTGCTAATTCAAAATTAAATTTCATTTCAAGACATTTAAATTTTTTTACTATAGAGGCAATTTACAAAGACTGTTATAGAGTCGTAGACGAGATATCAGGCAATTCACAAAACTGTTAAAATGTTTAATGTCTCCGTCAATTTTAGGAATACAAAGAAGGTAGACCACATTTGGGAAAGTTCATTAGACGTTAAATTTTTGTTAAGCACTTTATGTCATTTATCAATTATCGGAAATCAAAGACGATATTCAAGTCGTCCCTCAATTCCATGTTTATTGGGACACACTGTACCTTTCAAGAACTTAATTTAATCTTGTTAGAAGTAAAATCAGAACAGGTTTATGGATTAAGTTATATAAGGATCAAGCTATATGCATTAAGCAACTTGAGCATGAAAAGGGGCTGAGCTGCAACTTGAGCTGACATACTTGTTTTTTAGATCAAAACCCCCATAAATGATAAAACATAAAATAAGCGCGAAAAAATATGTGAATTAAATTTAAGGGTGTATTCATATAACATTTTCGGAAACCCCTTAATGATTAAATTTTTTTATTACAAAATATTTTCATACTAGCTTGGGAACCCAGCTCTGTCAAGGTTACTAAAAGTTACTCCCGCCGTTTACCCGCATTTGAACGATTTTACCGGGAAACATGTCCGTGGGCCTCCTGAGTATACCAATCAAAATGTAAGGCAAATCGGTCCAGGGGTTCCTGAGTTATGATCGGACAAACGTTATATATACAGATGTAAATATACAATACATCAAGGAGAATTGAATACAAGGAGGGGGCAATAGGGTTTCCGTACACTTTGCTGTCACGTTTTTGGGCTGCTGGAGAACTAGTTTTTGCGTAACAACAATAATAAAGATTGTAAACAATAACACAAATGATAAACAGACATTGGTGCATCTCTGCGTTAGATGAAGATTCACCGTATACTAACTCATGTTTGTTTACATTAGATCGGCTGCCTTTATTATTGTTGTTACGCAAAAACTAGTTTTCCAGCAGCCCAAATACGTCACAGCAAAGTGTACGGAAACCCCTCCTTGTATTCAATTCTCCTTGCAATACATAACACAAATCCAACCTAAGTTTAAGTACACTATGACCTTAATAGATAAGAGTAGTCTATTAGCGTACATGAGCAATGTACACAATTATTATATTCTCCGCTTTTTTCTTGATATTCCAGAATTTAAACATGAAAATCAGATAAATTTTCTTGTCCTTGTTTTAATGATAAGGTGGTTTAATTCCATACACATTCCCACCAAACCTTTCAAATTCAAAATTAATTTTTTTTAAACTCAAATATAAAATATTAAGGGTTTAAAGTGTTTAAACTAAACTGAGAAGAGATCCCTTAAAATGTTAAATATTACTGGTTTAAAGTGTTTAAACTAACCTGAGAAAAGAACTAAACACTTTTTGGATCCAAGTTGACTGACAGCAATTAACTAAAACTGACTTTTTAACTTTAAACTTTTTAACTGTAACTATTTATAAATCACACTTTCTAGTAACTAGTATAATGGTCAAAAGTTAAAACCACACTGAAAGTAGACAGCGTTAAAATTCCTTGGGGTGTGCTTTTTGCAGATAAAAAATTAAATGTTAATAAAACTTTTGGAATAATTTTTTAGATAACATAAAATAGTAAACTTGATTTTAATTTATTTTTGGGTAAGGGCAAAAAATGTTCAGGGAGGGGGGGGGGATGGCGTAATACGACTTTCCAATGAAACACCGGCGCGGAATTGGCCAAGGCAGCTGATTTACCGTAGCAGTGCAGTGCGCGAGATATCAGCTGTTGAATGTAGAGAGCTGAACGGGCGGAAAGGCGGTGGCTGAACCTATACTTATCTATTTATGGTCATCAAGTGACGTCACAGGTGTGGGCTCCAGAAGCAGGAAGCAGAGAGATTATAATATAAATATCTAACAACTACAATAATTACAAACAGAGCGATAGGGAGATAAAACAAGGGCGAGGTTTCAGTAAAAAATGATATGCATTAAAATATTAAATATTAAATAAAAAATATTAAAATAAAATAATTCTCTAACTTTCACTTAAATATACATCAATGTCAATTATTTAATTATTGCGTAATTAAAATATTAAATATTTAATAAAAAATATTAAAATTACATTATCTCTAACTTTCACTAAAATATGCATAAATGGCAATTATTTATTGCGTAATTGGAATGTTTACAGATATTTTATGAATAATCTAATTAAAGTTATCTTTTAGGCTTTTTTTCTGAATTCTGAACTTTATCCAGATTTAAGCTTGTCGGTCTCAAAGCCAGAACAACCTGTAATTATGGTATAGTTACTTTATAAACTTATTATTTACAATGATGTTTTAAAGGGACTGTGAGCGTAATTTTAAGAGACCTTATATTTAAAAAGGGACATCCCCGATTTACAACGATCTATCGTTTTAAACCTTTACAGGTCATCGAGGACAACTAGGACTCTGTGCATATATATCTCTTAAATGCTCTGTAAAAAGCTGTAAAATTAGAGTTTACTCTAGCTTATCGTATGAACTTAACACGGATGACGTTACATTCTATTCCCAAAAAAATCTAGACTAATGTCCGTTGCAGGGTTAAGAAATTTGAATGTGAATATTTATATTCTGCCCCTTTTAGAAAGTAAATATTAATATTCCTTAAAAATAAGAAGGCGTGCAACAATTACAACGTGTCTTGATCTGATTAAGCTTTCTGTTATCCTTCAAGGGTACATTTGTATTCAAATTCAAACAAGGATTTAATGCAAGGAAAGTTATTTCAGAGGTTTACGCATCTTTTGTACTTCAGTGTACTGTCTCTGGGCGGTAATGTAAACACAAGACGGATGTCAAAGCCTGGCATGGGATCCATCTTTCACATAAATAATCAATGAAATATTCTGGTCATAGGAAACTATTATGTGAATTATCAAAATTATCAAAATTAAATGCTTTTAAACTCCTCGGATACTAAACGAACACTGATGCATCTATTTTTGTTTACAAATTCCGCCCAAAGAGAACTGGTTTCAATATGTACGCAGAGTATACGCAACTGCAATTAACTTTCCTAGCATTACATTCTTGAATTCAAAGAACTTTTTCGATGAGGGTACGTTTAAAAATATATTTTTTAAATATTATCGAAACTAAACTTACTATTTTCCCAAGCATCTTTATACCATTCAGGGCAGTAATCTAGGTCATATCCGTACATAACAAGCAGCTCCTCGTCTCTAAATATGTACTGTACAGGGAAAACCAGATTGTCGTCTTTGCTCTTCCGATTACTGCATAATTGTCAAAAAAATTATTGTAATTTGCAAATTTAGTTACAATTTAGTTACAAATTGCAAATAACTCCGCGACATTTTATGATTAAAAATGAAAAAGACGAGACAAGAATTTCACTGTTTTTAAATAAATAAATATAGTTTGTCAGAACTCATGGCAACCTTTTTTTTTAAATTACAAGTTTACAAAACGAAGAGAAGCTTTTGTTAATGGCAACTTCTCTTGTCTTCTATGTTTAAGTGTTATTGTGCATCCATGCTGTTTAACAGCTTGATATAAATCAAAATTGAAATCTAAAGTCGTCTTCATTGTATTGATATATTCGCTTACCGCTGTAGTTTAACGTACACTGGTTCTGTGTACACTGTACTGGTACTGTGTACAGGGCTATCAACAAAATTATGAGACTTTAGAGTATAGAGAACATCCTATTGTATGTTACATTTATACATTTCTGTATCTTTAATTAACGCAGCTTTAGAAGACAAAATATTAAGAGCAAAAGACCAAATCATTAGATTGATTCACATCTAATAAGTTTTATTATGCTATTATAGTAATATTTTACAATCCATAAAATTTAATTACGAAAAAAAGATAGAAATTTCAGAAGAAGAATGCAACAGAAACTTTCATTGCAAATAAAAAAATGGTGGTTTAAAAATATTAATAAAATAAGGGTTGAAAAATTCATGTAAAACTCAAATACAATATTCATGCATTTTTTAATCACTTGGTTTCATCCAAAGATAGTTCTAATAGTTCCAGTGCAATACACTATTAGCACTTAATTCACAATTGTGTTATTAAGGGAGTGACCGGCAATATATGGTAGTTGAACTAAGAATGAAGTATTGTGGGACATTTTTTTAGGAATCATTAGAGACATATAAAATGTTTCTTCATCATATAATTACTGAGTTTGAGCACAAAGTCGACGTTAAAAATCATCAATTTTGGTGGTTACGGTTTACAATCTTTTTTTTAATTATTAAATAAAGACGACAAAAATTTATGTAACAAAATTTTACATTAAACTAATTAGATGTTTAGGAACAGGTTGAGAAAATAAAAATTAACTCTTATTTTCGAACATAAGTAATCTTATTCAGATATTAGTTTCTGTAATCTCTCATTATTCACAAACATTTTCTTTAGATTTTCTCTAATCTTCATTGAAAGACAACGTTTGAAGAATTTGTAGAAATCTGCGAACTAATTCGTAAAGAATGATAAATTAAATATAATGTTGAAAACGAAATTATGAATTCTAACATTGATTTATTGACAAATTTCTAATAAGATTTATATTCCTAACTATCTAATTAGTTTACTGTAGAATTTTTGGTTACATTTTTTGTCGTCTTTATTTTATAATTTTCAAAAAATCGATTCTCAAAACGTACCCACCATAGATAAAGATAGATTGCGCATAAGACGACATTTTTCATCTTGAAAGATATAAATGTACAGAGATGTTTTAAAGATATTCCTATTATATAGATTAACTAGGTCGGTTGTGAACATTGGCTGTTCTTATGTCATTATGTACTTGTGGTGTACATGAGTTCTGTAGAGATAAATTTAAGTTAGTTGAATCCGTCTCATGTCCTTCTTCCGTTTTCGTCAATATGATATATTGCTCAGTGAAATATTGTTGTTCAAATAGTTCCATTCCCGGAGTTATTTTACACTCTATTATGAAATCCATTAAAACACCATACCACCCCGCAATTCTTGGTGATTTTGTGTACATAAGCTATCTATGTTTATTTATTTATCTATGGTACCCACCCAGATTGATGATTTTGAACGTCGACTTTGTGTTCAAACCTAGTAATTATACATCATGGAAACGTTTTAATGTATCAAATGATTCCTAATAAATTTTTCCATAATACTACATTTTCAGTTCAACTACCATACATTGCCGGTCACTCCCTTTAATTAACTGGTGTCTTTATTTTTTATGTTGATTCTTTAAGCAACCAAAATAACCAATGACGTCAAAAGAAGCTGTGCTGTGAGTATGCAATAGTCGGATAAATTTCTGATGGGCTATCTTTACTATTAGGAGCGTCTTTTGTTCAATCAAATTAACAAATCATCAAGAAACAAAATGAAAACAAACCTGGCAACGTCCTGACGTGTCACCAAACACGGAGTGAACCCCCATCTGAAAAAGAAATGTCTGAGAAACTGAAAAGTAGTCTGTGCATGATCTATAAACAATCAGAAAAAATCCTCCAATTTATGACGTTCACTATAATCTGTACAGTGTACACTGTACACTGTACTGAGCAAGAATCGTCCCAAGTTAACGAGAGTATTTAAGACGTAATTTGCATGTCTGTCCGCCAGATGTCACCCAAAGTATAGGTGTGAGCACAGTATCTAATTTTACTATGCTTTCTATTTGCTTTTGCCGAGAGGGGTCGTGTTTCACCATACTTCGAACGGCAACAGTCAGAAACGTCATATGTTTGCAAAAAGTACGGATGGGACGATTTATAGGCTCTTGGCCACAAGGTCATCCACCAAGAAAAGGATGAGACTTTAAAGACGACTTTGAACAATTATAATAATCTGAAGCGTAAACTTATCTTTGCCTAAAATACAGTGTGCATGGTAATAATTAGAAAAAAATAAATAAAATTGAATTAATTCTGTAGAGATGCCATATCTTATGTTTGGGTAATCCTGTATCGTACATAAAAGAAAGGGGGTGCTAAATTATAGCGGACATTTTGTATTCAATGATATTCTCAATCATGAAAAAGAGAATTTTATAAATAGTCCTCAACGTAACAAAAATAAAGAACCATGCTCAGATTTTATGAACAGAAAGAAGTAGTTTTTAAAATTATAAATTATTAAATTTTCCAATTAGAAATATATATATTGTAGATTTGTGTCCGTTGAAAGATTATTTTTAAACATTTTAATTTTTATTTAACCTGTTTTCTGAACTGCGAAGGTTAAAAATAGATGATTTAGCAACAAATAGTTTAACTGCAGGTAATGCACATTTCCTTGCAGATGCACGTTGCATGACTGGATAAAGTCATGGGCTTTCAGCCTGAAGGGATTGTTCATGATTTTTAAAACACAGTTATTGCACCAATTAATAAAACGATAATTACGTAAATTGACTGGAGCAAAAAGTCTGCCCTCGTCAACCTTGTTGCAACGGCTAGTCCTGTTGATTGTCTTCTTTATTAACCCAATGTCCGTGCGGTGCAGTACAAACTGGTACCGGAAAGGTTGACCCTGATCGGAAATTTAAATGTACTACGCCTGACCGTGCCATATATAAAGTGGAAAATATGTTTCATAACCCGCATCCTTCAAAGCTTGGTCTGATCAAGTATGAATTATATTTAAATGTTTCTCTTTTTAAAAACTATTTTTTTAAATTGTTGTTTCCCTACATAAGTGACTTGCGCAATTGAAACAATGGAGAAATAAACAATCAGAATTAAGCGCTTTTTAAGCTAGAGAAACAACGATATACTCCACATAATTGACCAGATTAAGGTTTGCATGATACCGTTTTAATGAAAGTTCATGTTCTTAACAATGTAAAGATAAAAAATTCCCTCTTTCAAATGATTAAGAAATCGGTTTTTTTTGGAGAAGTATTAATTATTAATTTTTTTTCATATTACTTTTCTTTTGAAAAACTCAATTGAACAAGGGTAATTTAATGCTAATTCTTTGTAAATATTAAATTAATATTTAATTAAAAAGGGAGTTTTCTGCAGAAATTTCACAACTTTTACGCTTCAAATATCTGCTGCTTGTATCTTTTAGGTTTCCATGCAGAGCGCTGTGCGTCTTTCTTTCTTGCAAACCTGTGCGTTTGGAAATGTTTCCGCAAACATTTTCTATTTGTAGTTATACTGATTTGATCTGCACATTTTAAAGCAATAATGAAAAGATTTTGCAGTTTTTTCTTGATGGCATTTCCAAGATACAAAATATTTAGTAAAAAAACTAAAGCTTTTTAAAATTTTGTCGTATTGCGTATCAGTACAAACCCGATCGTTTTTAAAAAATTGTTTTCCAAAAAATGGTTTGTTCAGTAAAAAACGATTGTTTTTGTCAAAATCTTTTGAAAAAGTTGTCGTTCAGTAAAGAAACGATAGCTTTTCAAATTCATTCGAACAATTTTAAGAAAACTATCGTTTTTCATTTTTCTGAACGATACAATTCATTCGTCCATCGTTCGTTTTTTTCGGAACAACACTCTCATTCAAGAAAAATCTTTGTTCGTTCTAAATAATTTCGTTCGTTAAAAAAGAGGATGCCTATTTCTACAAAAAAAACCCAGCTTTTATATAAATATACAGGGTCTCCCTGAAAAAACTATGCAGTAGGGGTTACTGAGGAAACAATTTTCGTTCAATTTTTACAATCAATGTTCTTTTATGCGTGAACAGTCCCTTAGAAGTCCCCATAAAAAAACTTACAAAATTGTTGGTCTATTTAACTAGGCTTATCATAAACCTATCATAAAAATAGACTAATAACAAAGTGATGATTTTTTTAAAGATTTTTTTTTTGTAATTTCAGATTCACAAAAAAATTTTATTTTTGTATCTAGGTGGTTTAGATTTGGTGGAAAAAGCGAGCTGTGGATTGTGCCAACTGATTTCAAAAAGAAAATTTAAAAAGAATTATTATTGTGGTCTGGGACAGGTTCTTACGGAGGTACCCGTAGCTTTCTTTTAATTTTTTAATACATATTTTATTTTCAGATTGCTCTAGCTCCCAAAGTTATGATCGCTGATCCGAAAATTTACTTAAAAATGAAATCTAAGACTGACTTGCATACAAAAATCCGAAAATCTTTAAATTTGTTCATACTTTATGAACGAATGAAATTGAGACGTGAAAAATCAAAAATTTTAAAAATACGTTAAATCGATTTTTGACTTATGCTCAAATAATTGGTTGCAACAAAAAAGTTTAAGGCCAAGAAGGAAAAATGTACATCATGAAATAACTGAAATACAGAGCTTTCTAATGACACCTTGATTGTTAAAATTGAACGAAAATTGTTTCCTCAGTTACTAATACCCTAACTGCACAGTGTTTAAATATTTTGTCTCTGTTTTTTTGTATTCAAAAAAACGGCAAAACGGCTGAACCGATCGGGCCCTATCCCTATGTTGCAACTCAAATTAAATTTTACAAAAAAAAAAATTGTCAATTCTGAATAAAAGTCAATTTTTTTAGTCTTAAAAAGCCATCAAGATTAATAGAAAAATAAGAGAAAAGTTCGAAAAAAATAGCGACTTAAAAAGCAACATTTAAACACTTAAATTTTTAAACGGAAGAGAGGCACGAAGCGCCCTGAATCCATAGTATTTGTACATTTAAATATAGATAGATATAGATACGTACCTGTACAGCCAATAACTACATACCTGGGGTGAAAAATTTCAGAGAATTCACAGTTAGGCAGGAAACTGTGGTTGGTTTTATGAGCTAAACTGGCACAGTAGTTTTTCATACTCTAAACAATACATCTATTTACATATATAAAGTTGTAATATCTGACTTGTTTGTTTGTTTGTCCGATCATAACTCAGGAACCCCGTGACCAATTTGCCTCAAATTTGATTGTGTACCTTGGGGCCCGGGGAATCACGGAAAATGTTCTTAGTCTAGTTTTGAGAGTCTAAGTTGCGTGGATCGACTAAATAGCGAACATTTCCTTTTCCGGTTAAATCGTCTAAGTAAGGGTAAACGGCAGTATTATCCTGGACAAGCTGGTTCCCAGGCTAGTATATAGGAATCATAATGACTGTCGTCTTTGCGCTTTTTTCTATATATATACTTTGTTTGTCTGGGTGTTTGTACGTCCAAACCATAACGATATCTGGACATTTTCCGTATCTCCTGTAGCACTAAGTGGACGTCCATCGCTATCCGGACACGCTACCCGGACATTCCGCAAATTACTATACGCTATATAGACAAAAAATGGCTGCTGAAAGGGTACTGGCAAGACTGTTGTCTGAAGTGCTGACAAAGTTCGCACACTGAAAGCTAGGGTAAATCGAAAGACAATAATATTTTCGTTCGATAAACTATCTATCTATCTATCTATCTATCTATCTATCTTTCTTTTAATCTTCCTGGTGATCTATCTATTTATCTATAAATCTATCTATCTATTCATCTATCAATCCAGCTGCATTTCTAA
>NW_019398257.1:0-4909 GCF_000591075.1 Eurytemora carolleeae
TGGCCTTCCCTCCCTCCATATGTGCAGACACCTTTCTCAGGTTCCACTGCAAATTTTGCAGAGAGCTTTCTAGCAGAACTCTGTTATCCTAGGCTGTAGGATTGGAACTGTTTGATAAGTGTTTATTTAATGAAAAAGTTTGAAATAATGATCTAAGTTTAGATTTGCTTTAATGAAAACTAATTTTACAGTTTTCTATCTATAGTAAACGTAAACACTGCACAGTGTATAGTTACCCAAAAATTTTGAATAAAATATAAATGAATGTTTTGATATTGATATTCAAGCTTGAAGCTATTAAAAGATTGCCATAACACATTGCAGTTGAGTTTACATTGAACAAAAGAGTTTGAAGTTTTAAACCTTTTCGAAGATTTTTTTCTGTTTTAAGACCAGAAATATATATACTCAAACTTCGTAGAAAAGGGTGCCATCAGCGATTCACAATGGTTTAACCTTCCTTATGCAATCTTGATCAAGACAATATTATGAGAGCTTTGGATCTCTTGAACTGTAAATAGATAAAGATCAATGTTTGATCTCGATTTTTTGTTATTCTGCAGATTAATTTAACATGGTAACTCTACTATAGGGTATAACTAAAATAAAGAGACATGTAATAAAATGTGCTACCAGGAGCAATAAATCTTTAGTATCTATGTTTCGTTATCTATTTTATCTATGTTCATCTTAACTCTGTTCTATTTACCTGTATTAATAAATTAGTAATATATGAAACGTTGAGTTATACGGACGTGTATAGAGCCTTGAGTTTTGGCTGGAGATTTAGAGCCTAGAGTTTTGGCTAGAGATTTAGAGCCTAGAGTTTTGGCTAGAGATAGAGTCAGTGAGACTAGAATTAGACTAAGAGCAGAGTAATCTCGGGACCTAGGTTTATTACAGACATTTGATCCTCAAATTAAAAGTGTCCACATTAGATATCGGGATCAAGCGATCGGGATTATGAGTATTCGACACAAAAGTTCCTTCTCTGGTCTATTTCTATTTCTAAATCTGATCCCCAGGAATAAAACTTGGTTTAACTAATGAACAATAGAGGATGGTTTGGTGCAGGGGCGTATTCAGGATTTTTCCGGGGGGGGTTAAATCCTTTTGTCTTTACGGAGGGGGAGGGGGGCTCAGCACCTGTTGGGGTCTGAAAACCCCCTGAAATCCATAGATTTCACTAGTCCAGGGGGAGCTGAGCTCCCAGAACCCCCCCCCCCCCTGAATACGCCTTAGCTCTGGTGGAGTGAAGAAAATTAGAAAACTTGAAATATCTTGGGGATCATTAATTTCAGGACCTAAAAAAAAATAAAAAATAAATCCCCTGGATTAATTTTCAAATCTATAAATTAACTATTCAATTATTTTGGGAAGAATGATATCTTCTGTTCATTTAATCTAAAAATTGATAAGAAACTGCAGTTTTCCAGGAAACTGATGGATAAGTAAAAACCAATTTTTTCTGAGAGATTGGTTTCTTAAATTTATCGTTATGTTTCTTTAAAGGCTTGTTTTACATTTCTATTTACGAATTGGCATGTCAGATTCACATCTGTACCTAGAAAGTATTGTTCTGTATGAAAATGAATCAGATTTCCGATTGAATATTGATTTTTTCCAATTAAATACGCTTCCTAAAAGTAATTTGCGGATTTCTGCTGAAAAGCAAGGAGGAAATTGTCAGAGTTAAACACTCTTTAAACTCGAAAACCGACGATGCCCGATTCTTTAAACCTCCACCTGATCAAATCGGAATAAAAAAAATGCTATTCTATAAATAGAGGATCGCTTGAAATTACGTTTACAGTCCCTTTAGTAAATTCTCCTTCTTCCTTCCCTTCCAGCTAGATAATAAAGAATAAAATAAAGAATAATATCATCTAAATGTCTGGTTTAATAAACATAATTATATTTTACCTCTAAACTCTGCCATAATAAACGTATAAAAATGTTTAGAATTGTTTTTACCAAGATTTAGAGATTTTTCCCGGAAAACCCATTTCCCGCCATTTCCGCAGTTTTTATCTCTAAATTATATAATTAAATAAACGTTTCTTCCAGGGTTTCCTCTCACTGCTAACTGAACAGATGGAGAAGGTCAAATTTATGTGAAGTTACTGGGTCAACTTTGGGACCTAGTAGCTCCTCTAGTTTTAAATTTTACGCATAAATATGAAAGTAGTAAATAATCCAGTTTCATGCCCGCGTGAAGTAGAGTCTAGATTAAATCTTCTCAATTCATTGGATAATACATCTCATTTTGTTTCGATTTCTAGATAGCAACCAATATTGGATAAAACGACAATAATTTCTATTAATGAAACGGAAAGGAAAAATGTTTCTATTTTGGAAACATTAGAAGTTCATTGGAGGCCCTCTAGGGATGTCCGTTAGAATCCCACTGGATACTAAAAAAAAACATTATTTTTTGGATATTTTTTTTATTGTAAAAAGTTGTTTCCAAAGATTGGGGTTTCGGAGAGTTTTATGATTACGATGGTTGAATATTTATAGAGGAGAATGCCCGATTCAAAATTATACCTTTAACTGGTTGGTGATCATGGGCGGCAGAAAACTCCAAGTGTTCAAATTGCCGAAAATTGGAGTGCACGCTAGCGTACAGCGTATGATAACGCAGTTCAACGTAATACAAGATAGAAAATACAAACCGAAAAGGGAAAGCTAACAAGGGAAATGTCGCCATACTTCCCTTTATTATTCCTTAGCATAGTATCATACATTCTCCATCAACACAGATAGGACGATACACGAAATTTCCAAGAACCTTCCATTTTTTATCATGTTCATTTTTATCATGTCCTCTGAACTTCTATCTTGTCTGATCTAGGTTGAAGTATAGATATTCTTATTTGGTAGTAAACATGTTGACTATACATATGTGTGGCTAACGTACATAATTTTTAAAATACATATTACAAAGGTATACTATACGGTTTTGTGCTATAAAACTTGAATAGAACAAAAAATCTTTTTTATGTTTTTCGAAGGAGAAATTTGAGAAATAGGTCTTAGATACATTAAAAAAATCTTTTCAAAGAAATCTTCTTGTCTTATCTGAGTAAAATTTGAGAGAATCTAACTGAAATATCTTCTTAGTTTTCTTCAAACTAGTAAACTTGCTTTCTTTTGTATTTTCTTGTCTTATCTGAGTAAAATTTGAGAGAATCTAACAAAAATATCTTCTTAGTTTTCTTCCAACTAGTAAACTTGCTTTCTTTTGTATTTTCTTGTCTTATCTGAGTAAAATTTGAGAGAATCTAACTAAAATATCTTCTTAGTTTTCTTCCAACTAGTAAACATGCTTTCTTTTGTATTTTCTTGTCTTATCTGAGTAAAATTTGAGAGAATCTAACTAAAATATCTTCTTAGTTTTCTTCCAACTAGTAAACTTTCTTTCTTTTGTATTTTTGTTTGAATAGAATATAAGAAGAAAAGAATTTTGAATTCTAGCTCGACAGCTTTCGCCATTTTTATTTGATTTAAATACAATATTGTTTTCAAGAGAACACTTCAAGGATTGTAAATATACAGTACAGTACATTGAACAGTACACATATACAGTGCAGTACATTGAGCAGTACGCATTCTTTAGGTTTAGTTTCATTTTCTCCGTAAAGGAGGTGGTTGGCAAAGAGAATAGAATATATATTAGAGTGGAATTTAGACATTCCCTCGGTATGAATTTTTTCAGTCCCTTTCAGCCTGAAAGGGAGTTCAAAGTGTACAAATCATGTAAATGTTCACAAATTATATGCAGTAGAGTACATTAATACAGTATGTTCCCTAGACTATCCATTTAAATTTCGATTTTTTTAAAGCTGTTAAATAAACTTTATAATGAATTAGGTGAATAAAAAACATCATTTGATTTATAGTTATAACGGAAAATCATCGTTTGTAAAGTGAAAGGCATAGAGTCTATGTGAAATGATCATTGGTCAATTATGAAACCAGCCTATTTCATAATTTGGTTTTCTTTTAATATTAATTTTAGATTTTCTATAAAATGATGTTCCAGGGCCCAAAAGGTTAAATAGCGCAAATATGTGAAGTACACCTGCAGTATGGAAACAGTACAACAAAATGGCCGTTTTACACTTTTTTCTAGTAAATTCCATTCTAATATATATTCTATTATCTTTGGTGGTTGGTCTATGGCATAGGTATTTGTTCCACTAAACAGAAACATTTTTTCAAATTAACACACTTTTGTTGAAAGATTAGATTTGTCCGTTAAAAATAGCTGTACAGTGTACAATTCGACAAATTTTAGAGAAAAAATATTTTGATTGCAATCATCAAAGAATTTTCCCTTAGATCACTTTTGTTTGAAACCCCTGGCATATTATTTGCAAATGAAAAGTTTTACTTGAATTACAAGACTACAATTAAGGAAAATAACAATTACAAGTGTACAGGCCAAACAGCTGCCACCTCGTTTATTAGTTTGATTTCACCTATCAGAAGCGAGAATCAGGATATCCAGTCAAAGTGAAATATCAGGGTTAACCCATTCTCACAAATTGTAATGAAAATGTCCTCGGGCAATTTCGATATATCGAAAAATGATACAATAAAGTGTTTCTAAAAAAACAAGATGGAAAGAATAATTGATGGTCAAAATAATAACAAAAACATCTCAACCCATCTTGAAAATACAGATCAAAGTTTGTGTTCAAAATACTAATTAGCAAGTTCTGAGCCCGCGATTTAAAAAATATGGGAAAATACCGCTCGGGTCTTAGCTGTCGTTGGGACTTATTTACGGCTTGAGTTTTCGGATTCAAGCTACATCTAATTTTCCACCGAGTTGAATTAAAAAACCGGTTTAATATTCTATTTGGCGGATTTTCATGTTAGGAATTGGCGCATTCCCAGTTTT
>NW_019398257.1:5369-8967 GCF_000591075.1 Eurytemora carolleeae
TCCTATCTAAGCTATCCTATTCTATCCTGTCCTATCTAAACTATCCTATTCTATTCTCTCCTATCTAAGCTATCCTATTCTATCCTGTCCTATCTAAACTATCCTATTCTATACTATCTTATCTAAACTATCCTATTCTATCCTGTCCTATCTAAACTATCCTATTCTATCCTATCCTATCTAAGCTATCCTATTCTATCCTGTCATATCTGAACTATCCTATTCTATCCTATCCTATCTAAACTATCCTATTCTATCCTGTCCTATCTAAACTATCCTATTCTACCCTATGCTATATAAACTATCCCATTGTATCCTATCCTATCTAAACTATCCTATTATATCCTGTCCTATCTAAGCTATCCTATTCTATCCTATCCTATCTAAACTATCCTATTCTATCCTATCCTATCTCAACTATCCTATTCTTTCCTATCCTGTATAAACTGTCCTCTTTTATCCTATCCTTTCTAAATTGTTCTATGCTTTCCTATCCTATCCTATATCTAAGCTATCCTTTTATCCTATTCTATCCTATCCTGTCTAAGCTATCCTATTCTATCCCATCCTATCTAAGCTATCCTATTCTATCCTAGTTTCAGAATAACTTAAACTTGACAAGCCTATTATCTTGTGATATGAATATGGAATACACTTACAGAATACAGGGCGTTTAAATATAAAACAATTGTTTTTATGTTTTAATAAAGTAAAATTTTCTGATTTCAGATTTGAGAAATAAAACCTCTTCTATGTATATTCAGCGGGCTCTGGAGAAATTATAGATTGACTATTTTCTGGTACCTGCAGTACAAAATCCATCACACAAACAACTTCTTAAACTTTATTTGTCATATTTAATATATAAAAATGAAATTCACATGGAAAGTATTCTGTTTTGACGACCTGTAGGGTAATGAAAACCAATAACTTCAAAAAGAAGGATTGGTTGGGTGGTTTAATTTGATAATCAATAACATAACATGCCCATTTGTATGAAGGCTGTGAGTATGTATTTTCAATTTTTGGCATACTTTTAAAAAATCTGGATGCAAGCCATAGTTTAAGTAATGAGCACCAAAAAAAATCGAAATCGAAATAGCGCCCTAGAATGATAGCGCTACATTCGAAGGAGCTGAAATCTCCTTAAATGCTGAAAAAGAGATTTTCAAATCCTTGCTGAATTACGGAAAAAAGGTCAAAAAAAATAACAAAAAAAATTGTTTTTGAAAATAATATTATGTGACATGTTGTATGTCCATATATTTTTCAAGGATTTTTTACAAATATTATTTAAGATCTTTAGCTTAAATAACAAAAAAGTTATGGGCTATATAATAAAACACAGCCCGACCTTTCTAACGTGGTATTCCTGTCCATCCCGAACATTTCAAGGTAAAAAGTGTCAAAAATGAGAGTGCTACGGCAAAAAATGACTAAAGAGTGTGCTCCCCAGCCTGTTTAGGGCTAATATTTGCTTACAAGTGCTGTACTGAAGTAAATGTAAGGTTTTCTTGTTTTGTGAGGTTTAACCCCAGGATTGAAAAATGATCTAATCTGATAAAAGTTTTCTTTCATCAAAGAGAAAGGATTATGACTGGACGAAATTGAAAAATTGCTCCTGTAAAAAGTTTCGACTGAAGATGCTTAGAAAATTCTTTAAATTTAACAGACAAATTCGCAATTTTTGTTTTGAGTCTACAATGTTAACATGAAGGCTTGAAAATCAGCAGTTAAAAGCTAAAATTGTTACAAGAAAGGGGGAGGGGCATGAATTTTTGATTTGTTTGTCCCAGACTTTTGATGACTTTTTGTCAGTGTATAATCTTATTCCAAGAATTATCATTCATATTCTTCAAGTTGCAGAATTTTATTTGTAGATACTCGTACTCTTGCTCTTCAAAAGAATTAAACTTTTTTCATTCTCATTGTAAGCTTTTCATGTTTAAAAGTTATCTTGATGGAAAAATGCCCTTTTTCTGGACAATATATATTTTCTGCTGATTGATCTTTATCAAACTTTTAGGAATTTATTTCAGTTTTCCTTATAGGAAACTATACAGGGTGACCCAAATCCTTTATATCTTTGAAATTACTCAAAAATGTGCCCCTGTATAAAGTTGTAATTTCAGAAGGAGTCATATAAGTAAGTTTTTGTCGTGATCCACTCCTTCCATTTGGCGTAAAACTATGTCGAAAATTCAAAAATCTTAAGCTAACCAATATTGCTAAAGAAACAAAAAAAATCTCTATGAAAATAAACCTTTAAAAAAAGATTGTTTTCAGAAATCCCGGTCCCATGATTGGAACAGCTTTGATGAACCTTGGAAAATAACAGAATAGGCGATTTTTGCATAGCTTCAAATTGGGACCTCTTTACGAAATATTCTAAAATATAAACATTATATAGTAACCTAAATAAGTATTCATTAACATGATTTCTTCGCATTGTTAAGTTGTTTTCTTTCTGCAATATAGAATTGAATAAAGTAATATAAATTATTAATTGTTTAAAGTTATCAGATAGGTTTTAAGAATTAGACACAGTTTTGCGCCAAATACTAGCATTGGACACCAAAATGTTTCTTAAAGGACCCCTTCTTAAATTAAAAACTATATCCTAGGGCACTTCTTCAAGTAATTTCAAAAGATTATGGGGCTTTTAAACGCTAATCCCTGTTTTTAGGGGTCACCGTGTAGAAATTTATTTGAACGAAATGCACATAATATTAACATGTGATAATGTAATGTACAATGTACAATGTACATATAATTAAAATTGTACATTGTACATATTTGGATTTACTAATATTACTTATTTCTTATTTCTTTTATTAAAATGTTTAAAATTTTAATAAAAGAAATATTTATTTATTAATTAACTTTNTTAGATTAAAAAATGTTTCGTAAAAGAAATATTTATTTATTATTTAACTTTTTTAGACTTCTGGTCTGTCCTGGTTATATTAAACTATTTAATATTATTTGTTTCTGTATATACAGGGTGTCCCAATAGACATAGGAATTAAGAGACGAATTCGAAATTGTTAGCGATGTATTACCTAATTTTAATACACAAAATCAAGTTACGTCTGATAGAATTAATCATTAACTATTATTAATTCTGTGAGCGTTGTACAATGTCCAGAATATAACTGTACTGTGTATGTGTACACTGTACAATGTCCAGAATATAACTGTACTGTGTATGTGTACACTGTACAATGTCCATAATTTAACTGTACTGTGTATGTGTACACTGTACAATAACTGTACTGTGTATGTGTACACTGTACAATGTCCAGAATATAACTGTACTGTGTATGTGTACACTGTACAGAATATAACTGTACTGTGTATGGATACCAGGCACGATATGAGACCATTGGAGTTAAAAACGAGTTTTATCATTTGCATAGGATGCATAGATGCATGGTATATATGAATTTATGACGTTAACGATATATAACATATATATATATATATATATATAATATATATATAGGATGCATAGACTTATATAAGAAATATATACAAGTTTATATACGGCTGCATAGGATGCATAGACTTATATAAGAAATATATACAAGTTTATATA
>NW_019398257.1:9127-19810 GCF_000591075.1 Eurytemora carolleeae
TATGCATCTATGCATCCTATGCATCCTATGCAGCCATATATAAACTTGTATATATTTCTTATATAAGTCTATGCATCTATGCATCCTATGCATCCTATGCAGCCATATATAAACTTGTATATATTTCTTATATAAGTCTATGCATATATGCATCCTATGCTTCATGGTATATATGAATATATGACGTTAACGATATATAAAATGTATATAAACTATGCATCTATGCATCCTATGCATTTAAAAAAGGGTATTATTATTCCTATGGTCTCATATTAGACCTCTAATGTGTGTATGTGTACACTGTACAGTATGCAATCAAAACGAAACAAAAAAATCTTATCTCAAGCAGACGAAATATCAACGGATTACATTTTTCCTTTTTACTAAATCAAAAAATCATTTACAAAGACGAAGTAAAAATCATAACTGAATTCCCATGTTTATTGGGACACTCTGTATATAATATATAATGCTTAATGACGTTAATGTCAAATATATCAAATGAACGTTTCCTGTGATGATTTTATGTTAATTAATTTATGTTTAAACTTTATAAACAATAATGTGATGTAAGTGAACACAATCTTTAGATGGAAAATGTTTATATAAACATTAAAGAAAAATAAAACATTCATTAAAAAGATGAAGCCTCGAGAAATGTTATCTTAGAATTTTTAAATGGTTGATTTTATTTAACTCACCCATTTATCTTAAATTTCTTCAGTAAGACTTAAAAGCAAAAATTATAAATCTCTTTTGCATTAATTTAATCTTTTTCTTTGATTTAAATTGAAAGATATTAAAGTCTAAACCCCCCTGCTCTGAAAGGGACTGTAAGTGCGCGTAATGTCAAATGACCCTAATTTTGCAAAAATGTCATTGCCCGATTCACAACGGTACCCTTAAACCCTTACCTGATTAATACTGTGGAAGAAATTTTCATTTTTCAGGTTTAAAAGTGTTTATTTCTGATAATTCCTGTATTGTTTCCGTCCGTGGAATAGAAATGTGCAAGTCACTATTGAAAATAATCAGTTTTCAAAATTATCTGAAATTGTGAAGCTTAAAGCCCCTTTAATATAATTATGATCTAATTCAAACAATTTAAATTCCTTTTGAAGGAATGGGATTCATGCAAACGCAAACTACATATCCATCTATATAATCAAAAGTGATCATGTAATCCTTTATCAAACAAGGTGTAAGGGTACCGTTGTGAATTGGACACACAAATCCCAATGAATGAAATTATACCTTCCATTCCCTTAAATAGGGGTTATTCTCGTTTAAGAATAATATTTAAATTTGCAAATTCAATTTAAGATTTATAAAGTTATCTGCTTGCAATCATGAAGATAAAAGTTTTCTATTCTTGCTGCGGGTTCACCATAGACTATTCAGATAGGGCAATATATAATATAAAATCTATAAATTCAAACATAGTTGCAGTACATTGCAGTAGAATCTGTGACAACTTTGGTTTCATCATTTTAACCCTATATCCCGGGTGGGCTATTTTTGTCTAATATAGATTCCGCTACGATATGTCCCTAGTCAAACTTTTCAAGGCCTGCTCACTAAAAAAATAGACCTCGCTTTAATGGTGCAAGGGAGGATTTTCAAAAAGTTCAAATAGTACGCCGGAAAATATTCAAAAATAAATATTTTTACTTTTAACAAATATTAATTTGTGACACATGAAGTTATTTTCATTTTTCAAGGGCTTTTCAAATATAAACATTTTAGCCCTGTAGCTTAATTAATACAAAGTCATAAACCATTTCTAATTTTTGGAAACACCGCCGTTTGACTGGCCTCCTTCCTACCCTATTGCGTTCAACTGTCAGCTGTTTTTAATTTATTTAGAAAAAAACACGTGACAGGATTAAAGAAATATGTGGGTTTACTTTTAACTTGTTGAACATCTGTTGATAAAAAATTAATGAAGATTTTCTTGTTGCAAAATTTAATTCAAAGTTTGTTTATTTCATATTTACAAATTTTTCACAAATTAAATGATTTTTTATACTTAAATCTATTAAATATTATTAAAAATTAAGATAACTGCCGAATACTTAATAATTTAAGTTGTCACAAAAATTCGGGTTCGATCAGTTCAGTCATTTTGATGATTAAATTAGGTCGGGAAATTCCTCTTTGGAACATAATTTACCCTAAAAAGATCGAGCTCAAAATCCTGCTAGGATCAAGTAGTCAGTCGGGACAATAAAGTGGCCTGTCAGGGCGAGCGATAAAGTGCCAGTGGGGATTAAAAAGCAATTGAGATATTTTTTTAAACACTGCTTTTAATTAAATTTTTACCGGAAGGCCGAATATTTTCTACAAATATTTCTAAAATGATTTTCGGCAAATATTTCTTTTAATTTACATAAATCATAAATCTTAAATCATAAATCATAAATCATAAATCATAAATCATAAATCATAAATCATAAATCTTAAATCACAAATCATAAATAATAAATCATAAATCATAAATCATAAATCACAAATCATAAATCATAAATCATAAATCATAAATCATAAATCATAAATCAAAAAGACCCTTATTATTTGCATCAATTAGGGTAATAAAAGCAGGCGTCAATGTTTTTAATGAAGGTTCAGAAGATGCACACACATAAAGGAAAAAACATTGTGTCGAAGACCTCCAAATCTTCGAATGTAACGATTCAAAATTGTGTCTTCTGCCTTAAAAAATGTCTGTAATGTGGATTGTGACATTTTCAGATAAGGCTATATGATGCTAAAAATGTATCTAGAATTCAAATGTACAACAAATAACTAGAAAATTAACTGGTAAAAACTTATACATTGCCTAACTTTTGGTTTGCTTTATCAAATAACTAGAAATAACCAGAAAAATCCTCTTTGTTGCCAAAAGAAACTACGTCCTAACTTTCACGATGCATTGAACCCTTTCATTGTTCACCTACCAGGAATCGTTTTGATGGACTCGGAGAATCACAAGCATAATGTTACAAACATTGTACGAATTAAAGATTATAGGCATTATTTCTATGAACAAATCTAACAAATTCATTTTTTTTTGCTTTTGGATTAATAAAGAATTTATTTTTAAAAGTTACCAAAGTAAGATCAAATTCTCAAATCTCCCATCAATGATCTTAATGATTATAATGTTGAAAGCTATAGCCCGGTTTGTTTATCGAGCTGTAACTTGCTTTGACTCTGACTATGATTTGAGATCATAGCTACAAGGTTAGATTTCAGATCATAGTCAAAGCTCATTCATAAGTCAAAATTTTGAGGTTGGATTTAGTATGATTTCAGATCTAGTCAAAGTACAAGTAATTTGTTTTATAAATCCAATCTAAGCTGCTCTGACTATGATTTGATGACAGCTGGCCTTCCTATCTGACAGCAAAAAAATAAAATTTTGTGGGGCATTCATATTTTCTCGACCGCTTTAAAAGTCGTCTTTGATTTTTGGCCTTAAAATTGTAAAATGATTGATAAATTAGATAGATGGATAGACTAATAAATACATAGATAGATAGATANTAGTAGTTTTAATGTCTGCTTATTTGTACCCAATATCATGTGAAAACCTAAAAATGGCGAATAGTTTGTTCCCATTTGCTGTGATTTAGCTGTGAAGTCGAAGCTAAATCCAACCTCAGGTGTGATTTCCATCAGCTGATGTTCAGCTGATATTTAGCTCCGACTTCAGATCTAACCTAAGCTTCGATCTTGCTCTGATTTTGGACTAACGAATACAAAATCATAGCTAAGCTAGGAAGTCGCAGCTAAATCATAGCTAGAACAGGACAAACAAACCGGGCTGTTGTGTACGCGAGAAAATTCCGTGAACATACACGTACTGCACTCTCCAGGAACCAGTTCTGTCACGGTAAAGGCTGAAACAAGGTTAAAATCACATCTTAGTATCAGTGAAACCTTAATAGATCACGGTCGACAGTATATCAAGTTTAACAGTATATTTATCTCAACATACTTCGAAGCCTTTAAAATTATTAAACATTTTAAATCTTTATCTTCTCAAATAGTCGTTGCGGATCAGGTTTATTGCGTCCTTAAAATTAAGACATATTTTAGTATCAGTGAAACTGCATTCGAACACAGTCGACTTCTAATCAGACTTGATAGTATATTTATCTCAACATATTCTAAAGCTTGTAGAATTTTTAATCGTCTAAAACCTTTATCATTCCAAAAAGTTAACGGGGAACAGATATCTTGTTTCTCTTTAAACCTTCCACTTCTATTAAGTTTGAAATTTGTATGCAATCATCCACCTAGCACATTTTCATTCTATAAAAAACTTAAACTAGGAATCTTTAAACGAATATTAACAAAAAGCTATGATTTAATTTTTTTTACAATTTTTTACAATTTTAGCATCTCATCAGGTTACAAAAAAGTCCAAGTTATAGATTCACCTGCTCATTTCATGTTTCTTGACCCCCTCTGGATTATGAATTTTCAATATCCCTTTGCGCATGCGCCAATATCATCAGGTTCGGCCACACATCAGGGTACACTTTCTTATTTTTATCCGATGTGTACGCGGAAACATTATGGGAACATGTACGTACTGCATACTCCAGGAACCATTTCTGTCACTGCACAAACTGAAACAAGTTTGAAAATATATTTTAGTATCAGTGAAACTGTATTCAAACACGTTCGACCCTTAGTCAGACTTGACAAAATGTTTATTTCAACAAATTTTAAATCTCTTAAAATTCTTAACCGTCTAAAAACTTTATTAATTCAAAAAGTTAACGGGGAACAGATATTATGTTTCTCTTTAAACCTTCCTCTTATTTTAAGTTTGAATTTTGTATGCAAGCATCCACCTAGCATATATTCATGTTATAAAAAATTTAAACTAGGAATTTTTAAACGAATATTAACAATACGCTATGAATTAATTTTGATTAAATCAAACGTCCTCGTCATTTACCTTCAAAAAACTTATAAAAATCATCTTAATCTTATAAACCTTATCATCTTGAAATGCGCTAAGACACTTAAGCGCTCTTTTTTTCCAATTATATCAAATATGGTACTCATAATAACCAATAATGGCGACATTTAATGATCTAAATGGCATACGCTTCTTATCACAGAACGTTAATTCTTTGAACTTATCAACACGTTTTCAATTAAGCAGTAATCTAAACAGGTTTGACCAGAAGTTAGAATCCTTATTAGACAAGAAGGCAGAAATAATCTTACTTCAAGACATCAGGTTGGGTACAGAAGGTGAAAAAATTCTTAAGAAAAGGTTAGAATTCAATAAGTTCGGTTCATATCACACATACGCCAACTCTACCCAGGCTAGCCGTGGTGTAGCAATATTAATTAAGTCACAAATACCTTATAAGATAGTAGATTTTGTGAAGTGTAGTCTGGAAAATTATCTGATCTTGAAAATATCCCTTCGCGATTCAGTTTTCTTGATTGGTTCGGTGTACGGTCCCACTGTTCATCAGGACCCTGACTTCTTGGATAACCTGAGGAGAGACATTCTTAGTTTAGGTAATCATGAATTTCTAATAGGTGGCGACCTCAACATGGTAACTGATGCAAATACAATAACCGCCACAAATAATTTCAACTTGGATATTAAAAACATGTTACAGATCCCCAATGTCTCAAACTCTAAAACCCTCTCGATGTGGTGTGAAACGGGTTTCACTGTTGACATTTTTAGACACTTCTATCCTGACCGCAGAATTTTCAGTCATGTCCCATTTAACAAAAATGACCACTCAAGATCAAGAATTGATCATTTTTTATGCTCTCCAAACTTTGTTAAATCTTTTTCTAATCTAAGCTACCTGCCCATCACAACAAAGCTCTTTGATCACAAGGGAGTCCTCCTCGTCCCGGCCAGGAAATCTCCACGTAATCTGACATTTCTTGATCCTAGTCTCCTGAACATCTCCGGCCTGAAGCAGGCCGTAAGTTTAGAAACCCTTGGAACGTTCTGTGATTATCTCGATCCTCTGGTTGATCCTCAATTCATCGTCGAGATCAACAGACAGCTCACCTCCGCACGGTCCCTTCTTGCAGATATCATCTCTATAAAAAAATCACTTAATAACTTCCCGCATGATAAATTACTAACCTCTGTAATTGGAAAAAAATGCAATGAAATTGATGAAATAATTGCCCCATTTCTAGACATAAATGATATAGTTCGAAATAGACCAATCATAATCGAATACAACAAATTTCTTGAGACATTAATGAACAATCTTCATAATTGTATAATGTCACATCAGCGTGCACATAAAAAAGTCACTAATATTTTACTTAAAGACATGAGAAATAGATTGTCAGAGTTGCAGGATATGAACTTAAATACTGAAACCATCCTTTACCAAGAGCAAATTTACCTAGAAAAAAAAATTCTTGATTACGATGATGATTTAAATCTTCGAAACTGCGCTAGAACTAAGCTCTGGCATTCCATGAATTTTGAGAAACCAACTAAATCTTTTTGTACACTTGCCAAAGCACAAAAGGGTAACGATTCTTTAAATCAACTTAAAAAATTTGATAATCAGGGGAACTCAGTTGATTATGAAAATAATGATGAACGGAATGCGGATTTATGCAATTATTTTAAAAATATTTATAGCAAAATTCCGGAAAAAACCTTAAGTCTCGAACAATTTTTAACTCCAGAAATTATGAACAGTGGGTACGTGCAATCGAAAAAACTATCTAACTTAGATTCTGAGAGAGACAACGTTCCAATTACACACTATGAGCTTACAAAAGCACTGGGAGAGACAAAGATAGGATCGAGTCCGGGTTTGGATGGATACAACTACGCTACACTTAAGTTTCTATGGCCTTTAATTGGACATCCTGTAACCAAGGGTTTTGAAATTATGGTTGAAAAAGAAGAACTTTATCCTAATTTAAGAACTGCAAGTATAAAGCTTATTCCTAAGAAGGGAGATTGCACACAAATTAAAAATTGGCGACCAATAAGTCTCTTAAGTAATGTATATAAGGTATTTTCGAAAGCATTTGCCAATAGGCTTAAACGTGTAATTGACTCAAACACATCCGATTCACAAAAAGCCTATTCAAAATCTAAGGTCATACATGAAGCTTTAATGAATATATTACAATGCATTAAGAAAGGAAAACTTGAGAACAAGCGGTTGGCGCTTTTGGCAATAGATTTCAAAAAAGCCTTTGATTCTGTATCGCACGAATATATCCTTGAAATTTTGAAATTTTTTAACTATTCCGATTATATGATAAAAATAGTCAGAACCACAATGAAAAAGAAAATTGCTGGCATCATAACTGAGTCTGGTGTTATCGATTTTTTTGAGATATTGTGCGGAGTAGCACAAGGCGACTCACCGTCAGGTCTGATCTTCATATTAGCACTAGAACCTCTGCTCTGGAAACTGACTTTGGATCTAGGTGTTGTTCATCCTGTTTTCGAAAACGGCTCTCATATATCCGACAGTAGCTATGCTGATGACGTCTCCATACTCGTAAACGGTGAATCTGAAAATATTATAAATGTTAAAAATATACTTGATGATTTTGGTATACTATCTGGCTTAATAATAAACGTAGAAAAAACTCAAGTTTTACCAATTAATGTTTCACCTAATTTCGCGGAAAATATTGCTGAAACTGGCTTTTCGATTGTGAAAAATTTAACAATACTGGGGTTGGATATCACTGAAAATTTTCGTTTGGAGGAAACTAATTTTGATAAGCTCATGGTGAAAATTAGAGGAATGTCGTTATTCTGGTCAAAATTTAAACTCTCAATTGTTGGTCGGATTAATATCGCAAAAACATATCTCCTGTCACAAATCGGGTTTCTCGCCCCTGTAATCACATTTGGTAAGACTCAATTGCAAACCCTCAGAAATGAGATTGGATCTTTTGTGCGAGGGGGTTTGAAGACGACATTAAAAACTGTATACAATGTAGTACAACAAGGAGGCTTAGGAATGATTGAGATTGAATCGTACATAAACGTGATCAAGGTTGGGTTTTTTAGGAAATCAATCAATAATGACGATTTTTGAGCAAAAGAAATTCAGAGTTTCAGAGTATCTGAGGATTTCCCTTTTCACTTTAAAAGCTCAATAGCAACGAACACTCCCTGTGGAGAATTGTCAGTTTGCGTTAGGACATTTTGTAACGTCTTTTGGTCGACGAATGGTAATTTTCTGGATATGAGAATATTTGATAACGACATAGCGAGATTGGAGTCTGGTGAGAAATTAAATATACATCATTTTAGAGAAAATTTAACACACGGAGAAGCAATTTTGGTTAGAAAACTAAGAATCGTCAACCTAGTAGACATACTTAACAGCGATACTTTCTCAGAAAATAGTCTAGCATTATACCCTGGGTTTCGACCTAACTTATTGGAATTATTTTATCTAAAATCGATACATAGAAGCGTGAAGAGGCAGTTTACACTGAACAGGGACAGAGTTTGCACACCCATCGTTACCTTCTTTAGGAAAATAGTTAAAGGCAGCGTTAGGATAAGGAAGATTTTGGACAATGTTGAGTCAGAGATTGGGCCGACGTCTGGTTTGTATAAGCGCGTTGTCCTAACAAATTTTAACAACGCAGATCCTGAGAGAGATTGCAACTTTTATAAAATCTTCCAAATCTCGAAGTTGAAAAATAACCTACGGAGTTTTATTTTCAATTTCACATCTCAGACTCTATACCATAACGCAATGATTGCGCACTTTGTTCCGGATCACGACCCTTCATGTCAACGGTGTGATTTTGGAAAACTTAGACCTGCTCCGAGAGAAACGATCTCTCATATTTTCTGGGACTGTCCCAAAATAAGCAATATTCTAACTGATTTAAACCTGATAATAGCAAATGGAGTCTTATCTTATGAAGAACTAAAAATTACAATATTTTTAGGCTGTAGCAATCCAGTATCTTTTAATATCGAAACTACCAACATTATTTGCTTTATAGTTATGTACTTTATATTTTCCACAAGGAATAATAGACGAATATATAATACTTCCAAGTTAAAGCAATTTATTTTTTATCACACTTCTAATATTAACAAACCCTTGTTTGTTGAATATGAAAATGAAACCTAAATTAACTTTTCTTGCAATGTATAGGAAACAATACGAATATTCTGAACTTAAAACTGCAGCGCCCCGCGATTCCAAGAACTTTAGCTTTCTTTTCATTGCCAAGGATTTATTATGGTCCGCCATCTTGGTTACGCAAAACTCCAATTATAATTGTAATCTTCTTCCACCTGTATATAATTACAATATCTGTATGTTTTTATTGCATAAATTAATGTATTCTTTTGTGAATACAATTTATAAAACGAACATGGATCAACACTTAAAGTCATTTAGTATATGCAAATTGTCGAGACCAGCAACTTATCGCATTAATTGTTTCTATAAAATATTCTTTTGCAAACAAGTAAGATCTCTTAATTATTTCAGAACCTTTTTTCCTAACAATATGTCCGAGACCATTGACACTCCAATGGATACTTCAGACCAGGATTGGATAACCGACGACGACATGGTTCAACAGTTGGAACAGCGCGGGAAGGACTTCGCCGACTTCATCGAGGCAGAGACGCAACGTCTAAGGGGTGGATCTAAGCTAATCGAAAAGGGGGGGGAGGCGGAGAACCTTGCACGGAGCGTGGTTGCCGGGGGAGGGAGTGGAACAACGGAACCTGTCAATTGCGATAATTTATACTATAAAAATTTTACCCCCACTGCCGCGCGCCTAGTTGATGGTAATGGTGATAGGAGTTCAAAAGATTTCCAGAATTTCGAACTCCGCGATATCGAAATTGAAATACCTCCTCTGAGCATCAGTCCTTACTTGTGCATTAGCAAATACCTAAATGAAAGTGTGCAAATAAAAAAGAAAAGGGTTTGGGTACAGCCACCTCGAGTCTCTACCCCTGCCACACCCTCCAGTGCACCTAAGCTTTGCTTGGTTGCAACGGAGGGAGGTGGCATGGCCGTCAAAAAAATGATCGCTAAAACAAACGTATTTGAGCCCGAGTTTTTTGGGGACGATAGGTCGGGGTATGCCATAGGGGTCACCGACTTCAAATGCTCTGATAGTTATACTGCAACTTTCGACTTAATGCGACGTTGTCGTATCTGCGCTATTGAACACGATGTGTTCCCTCAAGAACAAATTGGAGCCCTTTTTGTCGGGGATGCTTATGCTCCATGTATTATAGGGGGGAATGGACGCTGTTTACCCGTATTTCGTCTCCATAACGCATCCTTCACTGAGGTTGCATATAAACTCCGTACACTTCTTAAATCTCGCAAAGGAAACGACGGAAAATATTTGGGCACGCCTCGGTTGATTATTATTTCTCTTCCATCTTATCTAAAATCCGTGGGTGCGGCAATTTATCTACATGAATTTAACAAGTTCAAATGTTGGGCTGAACACTTTTTATCGTCCAGTGAGGATATTAGTCCGGCCGACAGTCGCATAGCGAAGAACAAGGTTTTCTGGTCTCCCAGTGAACAATCTTGTTGACAGATGTTTTAAACCTGAGGTTACTTTGTTTTTTACCAAGAAACTTGTCTCCCTTGTTCATGCCTGGTATTTAAAGAATGGACTTGAAAACTTTAC
>NW_019398258.1:0-12350 GCF_000591075.1 Eurytemora carolleeae
TTCCTTTGCGCTCAAATTCTGAACGAAAAATCGGCTTTTTCTCCGGCCACAGTTGTCTTTGAAAAGTAAGACTATTACTGATGAACAGCGCTTAGGCTGTTTAGTTTACCCTGAAATTACCCAAAAAAGTGAACGGTCCCTTTAAGATATCAAATAAAAATCTTATTTATAAAGCAAAGCTTTATTATTGTATACATAAAAACGTGAGGATGAATGTAAGCATATTTGTTTGTTACCTATAACCGGCCGACCCGTAACTTTTTCAAAGGTGTAACGAAAATAAAATGTTACATTTGCTCCCCCCCCCCCATCCCCCTCACATCAAACTATAGTAAATTACAGGAAAGTACGTAATTCAATCATAACTCCTCTCAATGAAGAGCTATCGAGAAGAAAAAAATACTTGAATTTTCAATATGTAATTAAATAAAATTGTTTTTCTCATATTATTGAGTAAAATCAAAGGTAAAGGAGCTACGAGGTCACAAAGTGGTAGGTCAATAATGTCACAAAACTCAATTTTTTCCCTTTCGTCTGCCTTTGGGAATTTATGCTGGACGACTTTGAAAACCTTGTAAAACAGAAGAAACAAACAAAAATGAAAAAATGTTTCACTTCTCCCCTAACATAGATTAACAGCGCGTACCTCAGACTTATCGCTTTGACGGAGGCTGTCATTTTTTTAAAATTTATAGAATGATAAGGAAGAAAAACATCCACACTGTGAACTATTACACTACTCTGGCAGACAGTACAAGTTAAAGCCAGATGGGTACGGGCAAAGCCGGTTCCGTTATGAATGACGCAAAAAAACTAAAAAGTAAATAATGTGTGAGTTATGTTTGGCTGGAATTTGATCTTCAGCTGTAAATATACAATATAAAACGAATTTCACGGAATGCATGAGGTTCATGAGGTAAGGGGGGCTTAAATGACGGGTGGGGGAGGGGGCCTAATTGACAAGAGAGGGAGTGACAAACGTGAAGGACTAATGTTATAATAAACTAAATTTTTGTTATTCCCTAATTAATTTGCTATTCCCTATATCTTTGCAACCCGATTTCGGAGACCTTTGATGAATCAAATATTATTTTTATTATGTTTTCTCCATTTTAAGCAAGAGAAAATATTATCGGCAGATATTTATATAACTTGTAGATACGATACAGCGATACAATAAATCTTAAAATAGTTGTTGCTATTTCTACATATCTAATATATAACTATGTATACCTATGTTTATTTCTATGTATATATATCAATATATATCTATGTATACCTATGTTTATGTCTATGTATATATCAATAATATCTATGTATACCTATGTTTATGTCTATGTATATATATCAATATATATCTATGTATACCTATGTTTATGTCTATGTATTTATATCTATATATATATCTATGTATACCTATGTTTATTTCTATGTATTTATATCTATATATATATCTATATGATGAACTGTTAAAGGATAAAGCAGAACTGAAGTTGAAACAGGGTATAACAGTGTAGTAGGGTGGTCCTAAACATAGATAGATGGATAGATGTATAGATTGATAGATAGATACATAGATAGATGTATTGATGGACAGATATTGATATACATGCAGTATATCATCAATAAAGATTCATAGATTAAAAATTATGCCATCCAATAATCCGCTTATATTAAAGCCGAATATTGATTTGAAACATATATTTATGAGGATTTTTACAAAATAAGAACATAAAGGTTGATCTTTGAAAGGATATTTCATAAAGCGTCCACGGTCAAGGATCTTTACAAAATGTCCCGATTATAGTTCAGCCGTTTCAACGTATCATATAAGGTAATAAATAGATAGAAAAAGAAGTGTGCACAATAAATAAAATTTCTTGTGCACACTTTATATACATATATATATATATGTATATGGATATAAATACAAGAAATTTTGTTTATGTCATTATTGCAAACCTACATATAAATGCACGAAATTTTAACGAATATCCTAAGTTCGGCGTATACCTGCGTGTTTTAATAACACACCGGCTGCACTCACGCACATAAAATTACGCGCGTATACCATAGTAATACGCACAGCTGGTGTATACAAATACAATAAAAACTTAATTCTTAAGATTTTTCTCCCCCCCCCCCCCCGGCTGCTGCTGCTGGATTTTAAAGGGACCGTCAGCGTAATTTCAAGTGTTCTCTTATTTAAAGATTAACCTGCTTTGCTTTTCACATCGCTCTCCTTTAAACCTGTGTCCGAGCAAACTTAATGGAGAAATCGTTTATTCTATCTCAAGTCTCTAAATGGTACTGTTGTGAATTTGGCATGTAATTATGTACGGTCATTTTAAAATTAGTTTGATCATCGATAATATTTGTTTAAAGCTAATCAGTTCAAGGATTGTTATAGTTTACGATGATTATGGAGAAATCAAAGGTTGGCATGCGAGTTTTAAAAAGGTGATCTTTGATCAATCATGATCGTGATCATTGATCTTCTGTTCTTTGCATGGAAATACGTTCGTGAAGAAGAAAAATGAAAGCGAAACTAGCAGAGTATCATGGAATTTGAATTAAACCGATATAATTCACATTTCAATGAGAGAAGGTGAATTAGAGAATTGAGTGGAAGATGATGGGATTGAAGAGAGTATGGATTAGGATGGGATTGAGTGGATGAGGATGGGATTTTGTGGATGAGGATGGGATTGTGTGGATTATGATGGGATTGTGAGGATGAGGATGGGAATCAAGAAAGTGAGGATGGGATTGAAGAGAGTGAAGATTATGATGGATTTTAGTGGATGATGATGGGATTGAACAGAGTGAAGATTAGGCTGGGATTGTGTGGATGAAGATGGGATTGAAGAGAGTGAGGATGGGATTGAAGAGAGTGAAGATTAGGCTGGGATTGTGTGGATGAGGATGGGATTGAAGAGTGTGAAAATTAGACTGGGATTGAGTGGATGAGGATGGGATTGAACGAATGAGGGTTAAAATGGAAATGAGTGAATAAGTATGGGCGTTTGATGAGATTGGTGGAAAAAAAGACCCGCCTGCAATTTAGAACAAGAAGATAAAAATGGAATGAAAGAAATATGAACGAACCTGATATGTAGAATTTCAAAACATTTTAAGGCAGTATTATGAATAATTGTGGTAAAAGCCTGGTTTGCAATAAAGTTAAAAATGTTCAGCTCAGAGAAAGAAATAACTGTATGATAAAAGCGAAAGAAGAATGAAAACAATGTACTTTATGTGTCGAACTTGGTACTATATATAATCTAAATATATGGCGTCAGTGCCGAACAAGGACTAAACAATTGCGTCACATTAAGGGTGCGTCTGAAACTGAGAAATAGTAATCCAAGCTACCTGCCCCCCCCCCCCCGGCAGCCTGTCTTCAGACCACCAACCAACCAGTAAAACCAGGCCGGAAAATTTGTTTATGGTCACTCTGGGCGTCGGAGGAAATATGTTTGTATGTGTAGATATTTGTTGGATAAAAGTCAGAATTTTCAATTTACAACAAAACAAAAAAAATTTCATGAATGAAACCGAGGCGATAAGAAATCTGTTAAAAACAACCCGGTCTTCAGGTTTCTGATATCTTCATTTTCTGGTATGGTATTTTTATTTTCTGGTTTCTAGGTTCTATTTTCCTGATATCTTAGTTTTCTTGTTTTCGTTTATATACTGGTATTTTGGTATTTAAGTTTTCTGGTGTTCCATGGTTTTCTTTTAGCGATGAACAAGAAAGAAAAAAACAGAACAGAAACTAAGCATAGAATTGAGAAAGAACAGAATTCTAAAGAACAGAATTGAGAAAAGAAAGAATAAAATGATAGCTGATCAGCTGAAAGAATAGAAAAGATTAGAATTGAGAAAGTAACGTAGAATAGAGAAGAGAACAGGAATAAGCAGTTAACAGAATAGAATAAGAATGGAACAGGAGAAACGATAAAAGAGATAAAAAGAATAGAAGAAAATATAAAAAAACTGAATATACAAAACTCTTACAAAATTAAGGAAAAAATAGGGTTATATTTATTTGTGTGCACATTGTTTGTATTTAACAACTGAATAGTGAATTAAGAACGTTGTTGAAAAGAAAGGTTTAAATTTAAGAAAAAATATTGTAAGGATGAGTAAGAAATAATAAAAATGTTTTATTAGTAAGACGACATTTCATAACATTACTCCAAAGAAAATTTATTCTCCGCTCATTTCTAATTCACACATCTTACTTCTATGCAATACACCTTACACAACACTACAAATTTTAATTTGTTAGTTAGTGTCGTTTTAATATGTAATAAATGCAAAAAAATTTAAAACTTACCATGAAAAAGGAGTAAGTGCACTGTTAGAAAAACCCGCTTACAATCAACAGTATTTAGTTCACGCACCAAGCCATGAAGATCCGTTGTAATATATCAACGATAATTCTGCTTGATATCAATTTACGGCCTGTACGCTAAATTCTAATTACATTCACTTGAATTCTACTTACTTCAATCATCAGAAATCGAAGCAAGCATAATCCTGCTTACTTTAATTACAGCGATCCGGCGTTCAGACACGTACCGGCACTCAATTCAATCAGAATACTACTTGGATTCTGCATTAACCAGAATTCTGCTTACTTCAATTAAAATTTGACTCTCTTCAAGTAAATTCTAACAGAGATCAATAATGTATGTATTTAAAGTATCTTGAATAATACTGACATTGCTTTCTCTCAATTCTCATTTAAAAATTTGATGTGATTCTAATTTTACTTATATCAACTAGTGTTTAGGCTAATTCAAGTAAAATCATTCTGACCAGAAAACATCAAATTTCAAACGATATATCAATGAATGTCTTCTATATACTGGTTATATTGGCCTGAAATATGATGATATTGAAAATTTACAAAATGGCATTTCTAACAGTGTGCACTACATGGTTAGAATGTCGTATTCCACTTACGATTAAATTGGTGGATTCTCATTTGAACTACTGCCGTTTGAACTATGGTACGTTTGAACTATTGTTCGTTTGAACTATTGTTCATTTGAACTACTGACATGACGTCATATCCTGTAGTTTAAATCAACGCATTTCTTGCTCATTTGAACTATTTTTCTACCCCAATTCAGTTTTAAAATTTTTTTATAATCTTCATAAAGTTATATTCATGACAATTAATTAGATTAACATTACACAGAATGAACATAAAAATAGTTCAAATGAGCATGAAAATAGTTCAAATGAAATAGTTCAAATGGAAAAAATAGTTCAAATGAAAAAAAAATAGTTTAAATGGACTAAAAAATAGTTCAAATGGACAAAAAAATAGGTTAGGTTAGGTTAGGTTAGGTTAGATAAAAAATAGTTCAAATTAAACTATTTTTTTGTTCATTTGAACTATTTTTTTGTTCATTTGAACTATTTTTTTGTTCATTTGAACTATTTTTTTGTCCATTTAAACTATGTTTTTGTTCATTTGAACTATTTTTTTGTTCCTTTGAACTATTTTTGTTTGTCCATTTGAACTATTTTTTTGTTCATTTGAACTATTTTTTTGTCCATTTAAACTATGTTTTTGTCCATTTAAACTATGTTTTTGTTCATTTGAACTTTTTTTTTGTTCATTTGAACTATTTTTTTTCATTTGAACTATTTTTATGTTCATTTGAACTATTTTTTGTTTATTTCATTAATAATATTTTAATAGTTCAAATGAACTAAAAAATAGTTCAAATGAACTAAAAAATAGTTCAAATGAGCAATATATTTACTCGTTTGAACTATTGTTCATTTAAACTACTCACGTGGTCCCACGTGCAGTAGTTGAATGAACAATAGTTCAAATGAACAATAGTTCAAACGGCAGTAGTCCAAATGAGATAGCACCTATGGGGTCCTTTGAGCTGTCGAATTTCTGTGTCAATATCAAAGATTTGCAGATGTTGGCAAGCTCATTTACCTATCACAACTGATTTTAACCTTTGCCCACAAATCCCAGAGGGCCGAGGGGGCACCGACAGGTTCCCCCCTGAGATGCCCAGGGGGGGGGGGGCAAAAGGACTTTTGCCTCCGCCTTTGTATACGCGCCTGATTTTTATCCCTGATAGGTTTGCAACTTGAGTTTGATATTTCAAACTCTAAATTCTGCTCGATAAAATAGTCAAAGTCTGAAATATTAAAGGTTTACACCATCAGGTTGTAAAGTAAGCGTAATTTCCATGCTAACACCGCAATGTTGAATTAACAATGGTACCCTAATAGCTTTGTATAATCAAGTATCAAGTATCAAGTATCAAGTAAAATCAATGTTTATAATTTGGAAAACTGATTATTTTCAATTGTAATTTTCTATACTGCGCAAAACTTCTCTGAGCCGATGGATAGGGAGAGAATCCATCTTTTTTCTTCATCATCTAATTCAAACTTTTCTTTCTTACCTAAAAATAAAGAAAATATTTAATTTAATTTACATTATTATATTGATTATTAATAAAACATGGTTTATGGTTATTGTTTGTGATTAGGGTCTATTTGCTAACTAAGCTGATGCAGAAGAGAAATAAAAAATAGAAAATAAAAGTAAGTACAGTGGGTTCCAATAAACATGGGAATTCAGTGACGAATTTGATATCGTCTTTTTAAATAATTCTTTGATTTAGTAAAGTGATACAACTACGTAGAAAGCTGTAATCTGTAAGAGTTTCGTCTGCTATGTTCACATTTTGTTTGTTTATGTTTTGACTGCATACGGTTGTACTTATTAAGAGAAGAAAATTACAGTATACAAACAGCATAAACTTGTCCGTCTTCACTGTTCATATTGCGGAGACATTATAGACACATTTTTAAAGTCTTTTACCCTTTTCATAAAATAAACTCTAGCAGACCAAATAATATTATGGGTTTAGAAATTAGGTATTTCAATGCTTTAAATTCATAACAAAGACGATATTGAATTCGTCACTGAATTCCCATGTTTTTGGGACACCCTGTACTTTATGAAGGTATCTTCCTCAAAGCATACCTATTCCTTAGTCGGTGGTCATGCATTCTTTATTTACCCCCCCCCCCTTGCCTTGTTTATCATCTTTTCCCCAACATTAATCCATCAAAACCTTCTCTACAAATGATTTAAATTATAAATGTTAAATCTTTGAACAATTTATTCCAGTTTTCATTAATTCTTTATCTTGTCCATCTGTAGACCTTGAACAAAATAAGATAACAAGATTTAACAAGATTACATTATAATTTATCAACCATGACCCTCCTCCTCCCTCCTCCTCCCTCCTATTACCCCCTCCCCTCCTCCTCCCCATGAAAGTAAAGTATGATCAAGGCACTGTAATGTAAACACAAGACGGATGTCAAAGCCTGACATGGGATCCATCTTTCACTTAAAAAGTATTCTGGTCATAGGCAACTATTATGTGAATTATCAAAATTTAAAGCCTTTAACCTTCTCGGATACTAAACGAACACTAATGCATCTATTCTTGTTTACAAATTCCGCCCAGAGAGAACTGGTTTCAATATGTACGCAGAGTATACGCAGCAGCAATTAAATGAAAGGAAANAAATAGTTAGTGCAAAGTGCGCCGAAATTCTTCGACCTCCTTACAAAACATTCCCCCACCCCGTATATTTCGGCCATTTTGATGTGAAACCCTTGACACGGTTACGGTCAGGGTTGGGAAGAGAAAATGTGGTGGTTCCTTTAAAAATTGTCTGTGATAGAAGAAAAATAATAAGTACATGGAGTAAATTTTGAGTGATGAGGAATCCATTCTTAAATATCTGGTAAATGGAGCTTTAAGTTGCCCCTCTCTAATTTCCCATCTGGTTAAATCGTATACACAGTGTTTGAGCAACAAACTTACAAACTCATGATACATACATATAGATACTCTGTATACTGCAATGTATAGAGAACAATGCCATATAGATACTCTGTATACTGCAATGTATAGAGAACAATGCCATATAGATACTCTGTATACTGCAATGTATAGAGAACAATGCCATTTAGATAATACTCTGTATACTACAATGTATAGAGCACCACCATATAGATACTACTCTGTATACTGCAATGCATAGAGCAACGCCATATAGATACTACTCTGTATACTGCAATGTTTAGAGCACCACCATATAGTTACTACTCTGTATACTACAATGTACAGAGCACCACCATATAGATACTACTCTGTATACTACAATATATAGAGCACCACCTGCACCATATAGATACTACTCTGTATACTGCAATGTATAGAGCACCATGCCATATAGATACTACTCTGTATACTGCAATGTATAGAGCACCATGCAATATAGATACTACTCTGTATACTGCAATGTGTAGAGCACCATGCAATATAGGTACTACTCTGTATGCTACAATGTATAGAGCACCACCATATAGATACTACTCTGTATACTGCAATGTATAGAGCACCACCATATAGATACTACTCTGTATACTACAATGTATAGAGCACCACCATATAGATACTACTCTGTATACTACAATGTATAGAGCACCACCATATAGGTACTACTCTGTATACTACAATGTATAAAGCACCACCATATAGATACTAATCTGTATACTACAATGTATAGAGCACCACCATATAGATACTACTCTGTATACTGCAATGTATAGAGCACCACCATATAGAGCAATGAATTCAAGGTTCATGGTTTTTATCTGTATGAGCTGTCAACAAACAGAACGATAGATTAAAGATAAATAAAAAGATGAGTTTGGTATGTTAAGTATTTGATGACAAGTTGCAAATACTTATCATGCTTTATGCTCTGTGGTAATTTGGTGCACTGCATTAATTGACCATTTTCAGTTTTACGACATATATATATATACAATAACCAATAACATTATGCTCTGTGGTAATTAAACCATTTAGAATTTGGTGCACTGCATTAATTGACCATTTTCAGTTTTACGACATATATATATATATACAATAACCATCAAAATCAATAAATAAATCGCAAAAAAAGACGAATGTAAAGTTAAAAAATATAGAGACTGTTTAATTGAATTCTATTTTATGATAACTTTATGGTCTGTAATAATATAAAATAGAAGATTTTTCTTTATTTTTTTTCCGTTTCCAATGAAACTTTTTGATTTAGATGATATTTGGTACACCTCTTGTACGTAAACTTTGGTTTCAATAGGAAAGGGTTGAATATATCATATATAATTATTCACGATTTATCTGTTTAATGTTTAATGTTACCTATCCATCATGTGCTCTAATATATTCCCCCTTTCTTCCAACACGTGAATAATATATCCAACCTTCTTTCCTTCCATCTAGTTCATTGATATACCCATCCTTCCTTCAATAGTTCATTAATATATCCATCCTTCCTTCCTTCCATCTAGTGCATTGATATACCTAATATATCCATCCTTCCTTCCTTCCATCTAGTTCATCGATATACCCATCCTTCCTTCAATAGTTCATTAATATATCCATTCTTCCTTCCGCATTGTTCATTAATATACCCATTCTTCCATCCTTCCATCTAGTTCATTGATATACCCATCCTTCCTTCAATAGTTCATTTAATATATCCATCCTTCCTTCCAACACGTCAATAATATATCCATCCTTCCTTCCATCTAGTTCATTAATATATCCATTCTTCCTTCCGTCTTATTCATTAATATATCCATCCTTCCATCTAGTTTATCAATATATTCATCCTTCCTTCCATCTAGTTCATTAATGTAGCCTTATATCTCTATCCATCTATCAATATATCCACATATCTTTATAACCATCTATCCATCTATCCATATATCAATCTATCCATATGGATATCTACAACTCATCTGTACATCGATCTCTGTGTGCGTATGTGTATATGCATACCTAAGTATTTCATGTGTGTATCTAAATACATTCCAGAGATACCTGTAATTATACATAACAAACCCATATAGTAAACCATTTTAAAAACCGATATACCACAAAGCAATACCATACTAACCCCGATTTAAGACAAAGTAAACCCATACTAAACCATATACCATACAGTAACCCAATACTAAACCAGATACCACACAGTAAACCCATACTGAACCAGATACCACACAGTAAACCCATACTGAACCAGATACCAGATAGTAAACCCATACTGAACCAGATACCACAAAGAAAACCCATACTAAACCATATACCATACAGTAACCCAATACTAAACCAGATACCACACAGTAAACCCATACTGAACCAGATACCACAAAGTAAACCCATACTGAACCAGATACCACACAGTAAACCCATACTGAACCAGATACCACAAAGTAAACCAATACTAAACCAGATACCACATAGTAAACCCATACTAAACCAGATACCACACAGTAAACCCTTACTGAACCAGATACCACACAGTAAACCCATCCTAAACCAAATACCACACAGAAATCTATAATAAATCCGATAACACACAGTAAACCCATACTAAACCAGATACCACACAGTAAACCCATACTAAACCAGATACCACACAGTAAACCTACATACACTAAACCAGATACCACACAGTAAACCCATACTAAACCAAATACAGAAATCTATAATAAATCCGATAACACACAGTGAACCGGATACCACACAAGAAGTAAAAAGTAAAAAAAAAATCTATTTCAAACAACTTTAAAAAAAGAAATTATTTAACTCGAAAAACCGTCTTTATACTTAATAAATAAAGTAATTAGATATCTGATATTTCTTAATCAATGCATTTTTTAACCTGCATTTTTTCTTCTTTTATTATTCAATGTCTTTGATTATAATTTCATGCAATTCTCAGCAAAAAATATTTTTCCGCAATTTTTTTTGCAAATCAGTGCATTTCAAAGAATCAAAAATGAATGGTTCTGCCGTAGGGTTATTGTGAACGAAAAACCCCTAAATCTTGAAAAGACGACATCTAGTGTTCTATTCATTGTTAATAAATCTATGGTTTCCATTCTCTGTACGTAAATATTAAGATTTTTTTGATTATCAACCTATTTGAGTACAAAGGATATTGTTCTTTAATGACTTACACAAAATAAGTATAAAATCTCACACCAAATATTATTATGTAATGGTATTTCCCCCCCCCCCACCACCACCAACCCCCCAAACTCCATGGCCCTTCCCTACCTAACATCTATATTTCATTTTTAGCTGTTTAATGGAGGTTTTGAATTTGATAAAGATTTTATTTTGGAAAGCACTGAATACTGCTGATTGTTGAAATAGTTTTAATACAATTTTATTATATTATGAGATTAATGCAAATAATAATTAAGAATATAGGCAGGCTTGATTTTTTTTCTGCATTGCCCCCCCCCCTTTTTGTTTTGAAAATTGCATTATTTATAAATGGTGTTTTATACGCATTTAATCATGAATATCTTAATTTTGAAATGAATGTTGCACAAAAAATTACCTTGTTTTTGTAACTTGAAACCTAAACTGCTGGATGGGGGGGGGGGACTCCTTGTGTATTCTTATTTTAAAGTGTTTGTTCTTAAATCAACCACTTATATTTCTATCCTCATAGAGTTACTGATTCAACATTGTCAATGTATACTTAACACTCACATCTTAAACCTCTTTTCATTATTAAGTATCAATACACCGTTAATGTATATTGTATACATAGTCTTCAACACTTATAAATTCATCACAAAGGAGAGGGAGGGAGGGGGGGGGGTCGAGCCTTATTAAGTTTATCAAAGGTAAAACTGAGTTCGCTGTTATGTTGAAAAATACAAAAGATGCTTTAAAAAAACACAATTATCCTGTTTGCAAAACTTGGACAAAAAAAGTTAACAAATTTTAAAAAAAATTCGCCCAGGGGGGTTTTCCGTGTAATAACTTTAAAAATTGAATATCAAATTTGATGATAAGTACTTGTAGGAAGCTGTCTTCTATACTTCACATTAGTGTAAACAATGAAAATCATTACAACTAGAGTCCAATATTTCAAGAATGCTTACAAGACCGTGAAGGTTATTATTATAAGTTTTAAGAGTGTTATTCCATTTGTTATTTTTAGAATTTTCTAGACAGTATGTACTTGTTATATCTATGGTTCTTGTCATTCTGTTTATAAAACCTTCGTAAAATCTGTTAAATAAGCTCTTTAGTTGTAGCGGCTTATACAAGCTACACATTATACAATCTATTGAGCCATCTCCCCCATCCACCCTTCTCTCATTGAGCCATCTCCCCCATCCACCCTTCTCTCATTGAGCCATCTCCCCCATCCACCCTTCTCTCATTGAGCCATCT
>NW_019398258.1:12373-19616 GCF_000591075.1 Eurytemora carolleeae
CACCCCTCTCTCATTTAGCCAACTCCCCCATCCACCCCTCTCTCATTGAGCCGTCTTTGCAACCTTGAATTTTATTATGTTATATATTAATGGCAAAGCATGGATAAAGAAGCGGATTCCAATGAAATAGATTAAATGGGGGATACACAATTAAATTATAATTAATTAAATTTTCAAATTTGGTTGGAATGGCACTGGGTAGTTAATTAAGTCTATTTCTGCAATTATAAATAAGTTCAGAAACTCGCTTTTTTCGATTTTGACGATTTTGACAAAGAGGTTTGCGACACTAGAATCGGTAGTTTAATATACCGTATTTGATCGGTGGTATATTGGTATTTTAATGTAATGTATTTGATCTGTGATGGATCAGTAGTTTAATATATCGTATTTGATCTGTGATAAATCAGTATTTTAATGTATCGTATTTGATCTGTAATTGATCGGTCGCTGAATGAATCGTATTTTATCTATGCCCACTAATGTGATATTCATATGAACTGCGGGAGGGACAAGGGACATTATTTCAGCTTGATGAATGGGTACACGGGACATTATGCCAGTTAGGTGGGCATTATTTCCGGAGGGGGGGGGGCTTTTCTCCCTCCAGGGGGGCAAATATTATTTCCTGGGTCCATGGGGCTCTTCAAACTCAGAGAGACTTGAACATATTATTTCGTGGGGGGTACGCAAAAACAGATAAAAAATTATTTAGATAGCTTCCATTTTTCTTATTTTCCTAAGGTGATAAACAGAAACTCTGAAATAGGAAGACGACTTTATAGCAATACTTAAGTGTATTTGATATTGTTACAAAGCAAATAGCTTTACTAGCTTCTTACTAAACCACAAATTAAGTGAAATGGGTCTGTTTACACTGCACAATTGACGTATCCCCTGCATATTGGACTAATTAAATTCATAAATTGAGTCAGAGTTTTCTGGTTATCACCGTATCAAACTAAAAAGTTTTATTTAATGTTTTTGTAATCGTTTCCTATAATTTCCATTTATTATTATACTAGCCTTAGAGGGCGCTGCGCGCCCATCTTCTAAATTAATTGTGAACATGTTCTCTTTGTGTACATCGTAAAACAAAACAAAAATAATTCGCGGATTTTCAAAATTTTCAAAACTTTAATGACGATCGAATTTTGATGGAGACAAATATTTGAAATGTTGATCATTCATAAACCTTCCCTGGGGTCCCTAGATGTCCCACAAAACATTTGGGCCCGATCGGTTCAGCCGTTTTGACGTTTATTGGATACAAACAGACAGACAGACAGACAAACAGACAGACAAGCCAAATTTATATATAGATTGGTTGCAGGTTGAAAGGGGGGGGGGAATGAGTTGGGTTTGTAGAAGAGTGTGTGATAATGATTTGGTGGTTGGGAACTTGGGATGCGTTGATAATAATATTTTTATTCATTTTGTGTGTACAGTGTAGATGGTTTGGTTTTGATGGGGGTAGGGATGAGTTCAGTTTGTGGATGATTTTTGGGTTTGAATTTTTTTGGAGGGGGGTTGCTAGATGGTTTTGTAAGGGGGGGGCGGGGTGATGGGGCAATGCCTTCTGATTGTATGGGGATTTTTCTTTTTCTAATTTTGCAATCCACAAAGTACATTAAAATAAAAGTTTATTTACCAAAGAAGGGTTAAACAGACTCACAAATGGATTTGGTCGGGTTCATTTCTCATTTTCTCATCCAAGGAAGAAAATATACAACCTTAACTAAAGTTCTGAACAATCTCTTTAAAATGAACTGTTGACCAAAGAACCAAAGACTGAGGGAGATCTTGTTTTGGGTTGTACACTGTATTGGTTCAGATCTAATTGTTAGGGCTGGGTTCAGGTTAGAGGTTAAAATAACAACAATACAAAATGGAGGGTTAAATGTAAAATATTTTGTAAATGATTAATCTTTTCCATTTTAATCCTCCTATCTTCTCCATTATATATATTCTACAAATGTATATCTTAAATATATTCTACACTCTAGTCTCCATTATATTTTGCATGGAATTCTCTATTACATTCTACACTCTAGTCTACATTTAATATTATTTTATATTATTTCATATTATATTTATTATATTAATATTATATTTATTTTATTTTATTATATTATATTATATCATATTATATTATATATAGAAACAATAATCCAAAAAAGCCATGTTCCTGACATTTCCAAAATGTGGTCTGCCATTTTTTTTGTTTAAACATACTAGAGATATTCAGAATTTTGTTTAAATTTCGATTTATGAAATAAAACCATAAAATGTTAAGTTCTAAAGCATACATGTCTCCAGTAATTGTGAGAGCAAAAAAAATGTATTACGGGTAATTTAGATCAGCACTATATGTTGTTTTCTTTTTTATATATTCAAATCTGACTTTCTAGATGTGTATTTTTTACAGTTTGTAATTATGATCGAACAGATAATTTCATTTAAAGAGCAGTAGAGGTAGTACCGACTTTTAAACCAGCGCTGGATCTAATTGTGATCGCTCATTAAATGCATGAGTTGGATGGAATGTTGAAATATTTGCATACCGAGGGTGTTCCAAGATAAGTGCAGTATATAACAAAAATGCCATAAAATTTTGTTTTAAAATTAACTGACGTTAAGATTGTATAGGTTTAAACTTTAAAATTAACTGACGTCACTTTTTAAAGATTTGAATTTTTTATCTAATTAATTAAATTTTCAATTTTACTTTTCCTATGAGAGTCGGACTATGCGTGTCCTATGAGGGGGGGGGGGTGCAGAGCAACCATAATCTCCGCGAACTTACCTCCGGAGCCTCCTGATTTGCAGAAAGATTATGTTGAGATTTTTCGAAAAAAAACTTTTGGTGAATGTAAAAGACAAATATTTGTGATCGGAGATAAGAATACTGTACGTGAAAACTGTATTGCGGAGGCTCGGAGACGTAGTGTGAGGCACAGAAATGATTTTGATTGACGAAGAGGTCATTCGCCGGAGGTCAGTTCGCGGGGCTCATGGTTGCTCTGCACCCCCTACCTCGTCCAATGTAGCCACAACTGCAAGTATGTATTAAACAAGGAGTTTTATACCTGTCTGTAAAACTGAAATTTGTTCGCAGATTATATTAAAATAATATATTATGCGTGGGATAATAAAATATTAAAATATTAAACAGACTGGATACGAGGGGGGAGAGACTAGGAGAGAGAATGAATCGAGGAGGGGGGGGGGGACGGTTTAAGTTTAAAAAACTTAATTATACCCAAAATCTAGTTATCGTGATGTAAATAATTGCGTCAACTAACCTGTTGGTGTATGCCTCCTACGCAGATAAAGGACTGAAAACCCGATAAACTGGTCAAAATGTGTTGGATATTAATACAGGCACGCAACATTCACATTCTGTGTTCTGTATTCTGTATTCTGTATTCTGTATTCTGTATTCTGTATTCTGTATTCTGTATTCTGTATTCTGTATTTAAAGAATATTATGTATTCTGTATTCACAGATTAGATTTTGCCGGTCATCACTCAATCACATATATAAAAGCTTCTGTATCACTTAGTGTCACATTTGCTTTATCACATATATTCATAATATTCATTGTAATATTTATTTTTTGACAAATTTTACACACTTTTCAAGCAAGGAAAACAACGATATATTCCACACCACTCATCAGATCAGGGTAAATCGAGACTTCTTTAAATGGAAGGTTAATTTAACTACAGTCCCTTTAAATGTAAATAAAAGAGTATATAATAGTATTAAACACTGAAATAATAAAGAAACGGATAGATCAATGACAAGTTAGTATAAAGGCAACCAAGATCTGACTGAGAAAAAACTGAATTGTTGTGAATATACCGCGTAGATACCCTACTGAGGGGGGAACCGCGTAGAGACTATAGATTAAGAAGAGAAGTGAAGAGGGATTAAGGACACTGAACAAGTTCCTCTTACTGTGGGTGGTTTCGATATAAGATGAACAAATAAAGCATTTAAAGGAGGGAATAGATGCAAGTTCAGATATTAGGAAGGAAGGAAGTATCGATGTATGGATAGAGAGACAACATTAAATAGATGATTGGATAGTTTGGAAGAAAAATTAAAAGAAAACACTGTTGAAAGAAAGGAACAGAAAAGACTGCAAAGTTGAATTAAAAAGAAAGGTAAATAAAAAAAATGAAAAAGGAAGAAATTGGCAAGGACAATTCACTGTGGGGGAAGGGTTTATTTCAAAATTAGCAAAGAGGTTTAGTATAAAAGTCGTACGTCGCGTCTCCCCCTCCAACACCACATTACAAACTACCATCCCCCAACCACAGTTTTGCCTATGTGTAAATGTTTAATATACATAAATTATATTTGCATTTTAAACCTAGAGACTTCTGTAAACCTAAAGAATGAAGACAGTGCGTAGGTATACCTAGAGATATCCTTAACCAGAACATAAATGCAACACAGTTTTTGTCAGAAGTCTCATGAAAATGGTAAAAGGGGAGAAGGGAAGCAAGGTCAAACTGAAGTCCAGATATGGAAGGGGGGGGGGGGTCACTAAATTAAAAGAAGGGGCGGAGAAGCAGAAGATAAAATGAGCCGAGAAGTGTCTATTTCTTATTTTTTCATAAAAGATTCGATAAATTAATTTCCTTCTTTCAACTAACAACACCCTTGTAAAGTACGTTTTAGACTTGAAAATTTGACACTTCAAGAGTTTTCCATTACTTAAATCAAAAATCTCAACGTATTCCCCCCTCAACTCACTGCAAACCAAAATATGCAAGTTCTTGACAGGATTTTGCCAATAACTCTTTTTTTTATTGTGCTAGAAACAAAAAAAATTGCAGTCTTGAAATTTACATGTCCAAGGCTACAAAAAAAAGTATTCGCGCGTTGGTGAGGTAAAACAAAACCCCGAGTTTCATAGTTTCATATTATTTTCTAGATATCTGTGAACAGCTGACCAAAATAAATGGCTAAAATTTGGATGTTGCCTTATTTCAGTTTGTTTCTAGATATGAAATACTAAAGCTCCACCTTGTATCTGCACAAGTATGAAAAGGTAAAAAGTAAGAGAACAATGTATTTGATATTTTCATAATTGACGTTTGTTACGTTCAAGTCAACACTCACGTACACACCTCAACATACAGAGCGTCCCGTATCATATTGGATTATCTCCAAGCTTTAACGCCAAAATACGCAAACTCAAAAAACCTGGTATTTTCTACGAGAAAATTTCATGTTATCCTTACACATTTTTGTAATGATTCATTATTTTTTAATTTTCTGATTTTTCTAAAAATCTCAATTTAGAACTATAAACGATCTAATATGATGTGGGACACCCTGTACGCAGAAATATTTACATCGTACATAGATGAAAAAATATGTACAATTTTACATTTTGTCAGCTATTTTTTACTGATACTTTAATACACATGTACAAACTCTATTCTTTGACTCTTTTTTTAGTTTTTATTTTTCTTGACTGTAATTTTCTTTTAATAAAAGTTTTCATTTGGAATATGAACACAAATAGTAGCTTTAATATCCTTTCTATATTTTCTAAAAGCTGTAAATAATTGATTTTGAAATTGAAGAATAATCTTTTTATTTTGGAAAAAAATATGAATTTGAGCTTTTGGAAAAGGAAATAATTGAAATTAACACAGTTGATTTGCTTCATGTTCATTAGGCTTTTTAATATCTCGAGTTTAACAATCGTATTCTTGTTTCACAGTTTTACAGGTCCCACCGTTTATATGCATATATGGTTATTGTTTACCCACAGAGGACGAGGCTTCAAAACTTTTTTGTTCTTTTATTCTACTAAAACTATAATTTAAGGCAAAATTGATCAATTTTTATAATTAGATTTTCATGACGTCATTGAAGTCTTATTGTTTTTAGGTAATCCTGTATCTAAAATATTGTTTTTAGGTAATCCTGTACCTAAAATATTGTTTTTATGTAATCCTGTATCTATAATATTGTTTTTAGGTAATCCTCTATCTAAAATATTGTTTTTAGGTAATCCTGTATTTAAAATATTGTTTTTATGTAATCCTGTATCTAAAATATTGTTTTTAGGTAATCCTGTATCTAAAATATTGTTTTTAGGTAATCCTGTATTTAAAATATTGTTTTTATGTAATCCTGTATCTAAAATATTGTTTTTAGGTAATCCTGTATCTAAAATATTGTTTTCAGGTAATCCTGTATCTAAAATATTGTTTTTATGTAATCCTGTATTTAAAATATTGTTTTTAGGTAATCCTGTATTTAAATAGGTAATCCTGTATCTATAATATTGTTTTTAGGTAATCCTGTATCTAAAATTGTAACAGACAGGCATTGTATTGTGTGTATTGTGTAAGCATATTGCACATATCCTGAAATAGTCGTATAGTAAAACATGTAAACCAGTCTAATCAGTCTTCATTTCCCTTCATACTACCCACTACCCAGTACTCACCTTAACCACTCTTTCCTTCATACAACCCACCCTACCCCCCATTTTCCTTTATAATACCAACCCTAACCCACCAGAATCCTAACTGGCCTATTATCCTGATTTGTCTAGCGTGTTGCTGTTTTCCGTCAACAACCGTACCCCCCTTCCCTTCACAATACCCACCTTACCACCCCATTCCCTTCTTATCCCCCTTACCACCCCACCCACCTTTTCCCCCCTCTTGTAACCTTCTGCAACCTTGTTCCCCCAATGTTACGTAAGTTGAGCCTAGTTCCAACTTTTTACTCTCATCTTCACATGGTTTAGTATTAATACAACTATCTAAATATCTAACTAATATAAAATTCAATTTATAGCTGTTCTATTTATTAGGTTTATATCTAAAGAAAGTTAAACAAACCATTCGTCTATAAATAAATATAAAGCAGTAATCTCTGTTCGTTAGTTTGTTTGGTGTCCTAATATACCACCTTTAGCCCTCCCCTTCCACCTAAAACTTGCAGTTGTCCCTTTCATGCATCCGGAAGACGCACTTACACTGTCAAAAACACATAAAAACTCACGCTATATTATCATGACCCACGATCAGAAACAAGCGCTGCAAATAGAGCATGACACTGTCAACACGCATCATATATCTATCTATCAATCTGGGTTTCTATACATTATTTTCTATCTATCTATCTATCTATCTATCTATCTATCTATCTATCTATCTATCTATCTATCTATCTATCTATCTATCTATCTATCTATCTATC
>NW_019398259.1:0-16893 GCF_000591075.1 Eurytemora carolleeae
CTATCAGATAAGCTGTTTTGATGTTAATCGGATACAAACAAACAGACAAGCAAAGTATAGATTCCAGCTTTCCTGTCTTTAAAGTGTACATTTGTAATCTAAAATATTTGTAATTTAGAATATTTGCAATTTGAAATATTTGTAATTTAAAATATTTGTATTTTGAAATATTTGTAATTTGAAATAATTGTATGTTGAAATATTTGTATTTTGAGATATTTGTATTTTGAAATATTTGTATTTTAAAATATTTGTAACTTGAAATATTTGTATTTTGAAATATTTGTAATTTGAAATATTTATATTTTGAAATACTTGTATTTTGAAATATTTGTATTTTAAAATATTTGTAACTTGAAATATTTGTATTTTGAAATATTTGTAATTTAAAATATTTGTATTTGGAAATATTTGTAGTTTGAAATATTTGTAATTTGAAATATTTGTATTTGGAAATATTTGTAGTTTGAAATATTTGTAAATTGAAATATTTGTAATTTGAAATCTTAGTATTTAGAAATATTGGTATAGTTTAAAATTTTTGTAATTTGAAATATTTGTTTTTTGAAATATTAGTATTTTGAAATATTTTTATTTTGAAATAAGGTTTAAAATATACATTGCAGTATAAAAACAATTCCATACACAAAACGTTTATCATAAAATATTTTTAAATTAAAAATACTGTATTTTCCAATCAACTTTATTTTTCTTTAACATATACATACAAATTACAATGTATCCTAGTCATATTTCTTTGTCAAAGATTGAAATGACATTGGCTCAAAGCAAAAAGTTTGTCATAGTGAAAATGAAAGTATGCAAAAGTCAATATAAAATAGAAAACTTTCTACAAATACTTGCTACGATTTTTTTACAAATTGCAAAAATTAAATCATTTAAAATAAAATGTTAAACTTTAGCTAAATTTTAATGCTTACTGGAACACATTATATGTTTAGGTACTATATAGATTACTATGGTAATCTGTTCGCCTATATATAGATTACTATGGTAATCTGTTCGCCTATATATCTGCTATTTATCCAATCAAAGTGTCCGGGCATTACAAGTTTCAAGAACATAAATTAGAAAACATTTTAGACAACTTTACACAGCTATAAGTAGAGATGGGCACGTTCATTCCTCTTTTTTTCAATTGTTTAAAAAAACTATTTTGTTCGTTCTTAAAATCATAGTTCTTTTTCAATTTCTTTCGTTTTTTCCCTAAACGATTGTTAAATTTTATTTCTGAACAGCAACCTTTTTTATAAAAAAATTCTGTCGTTTACAGAAACAAAGCCCATCTCTAGGTATGAGAAAGCTTATCTATATATAAATTTGGCTTGTCCGTCTGTTTGTTTGTATCCAATAAACGTCAAAACAGCTAAACCGATCGGGCCCAAATTTTTTGTTGGACATCACGTGACCACAGGGAAGATTTATGAATGATAAAAAAAATGTGTTTTAAAGGTTTTTGATTTTGTAAAAAAATTTAAATTCTTGAAAATCCGCAAATTTTTTTTTAAAAATCCGCAAACATTTTTTCTTCTTTGTTTTAAAAGTAAACAAAAAGAACATGTTCACAATTTAAATAGAAGATGGGCGCGAAGCGCCCTAAAAGCCTAGTATATTATAACTTATCTTATCAGCTTTTTTATACACAATTTTGTGCCAATCAGATTCAGATTTTTATAAAATGGTTGTTGAAAATGTTGAAAATATTGAAAATGTTGAAACTGATCAAAGTTTTTTTTTTTAAAACGCTGATTATTTTGACAACTTATTTTAATCATCTAAAACCTACATATTGGTGTTTAAGGAAATCTGAAAATATTTATGAAACATGAAACAGTAAAAACAAGAAAATTGTGGAAAAAGAGAATGATCAAATTTTTTTTCACGAAGGTTCACTTTAAATTACACTTACACATTAGGCTATCTATTATAATAAGCATGAAACGTCTGAACCGATCAGGTCTTATTTATTTGGAACCTTGCATGGCCAACGGGAAGGCTTATGAAAAGTCAAAATAAAAAATGTTGGCTCGATTTAAAAAAAAACTACGAAGAAAACATGGTTGTAGTTTATGGCAACATTATAAAACTTACATTATACAGGAAAGAGAGTTTGTTTTGTACATTCAAATAAATATTATGGTTTTCTTTATTCTGTGAGATTCAAACGTTTAAAAAGAATTTCCATTTTTAAAAACCTAATACAACACAGAAATCCGCTAAATTTTGAATGATTAATATTCAAAAACATTCTCACCGCTATAGGTTAAAAAGGGAAGAGAAACCTAAACACTTTAGAAGCTCAGTAGGGTCAACTCTAGCAGTATAAATATGATACGTAAAGTTGTAATCTCTATTTGTTTTTTTGTTTGTTGATCATAACTCAGGAACCCCTGGACTGATTTGGTTGGGGAACTCGGGAGACCCATGGGAATGTTCTTAGCTTTAATTTTGAGATTCTAAGTTGGGTGGGTCCACTTTTAAAGGGAAAAAAAGCTAAAAACATAATTTACGACAAAGGGCGTATAAACAGTGGGGAAAACTATGATTCCCCTGGACCAAGCTGGGTTCCCGAGCTAGTAAATATGATAAGTTCCAAGATCCATTCATAATATATTTTCCATCACCTTTTTACAGTCTTTCACACGCTAAAAACTGTAAACTTGGCATCTACACTGTGATAAATTACTTTAAACCTTTCTAACACAAGAATAACTTTATTTAAAAAGAGTTTCAGGAAAATTCGCAATTTAGTTGTTTACATGCCTAAGCAAGATTATCAATGAATAGATCTAAGAATTAGAGCGGTAAAAATTTCACCAAAAGAATAGAGGACATTTTAATTAATGTGTCAAAACGATGGAAAAACGAACATGTTGTAACGATAGTTTTTGGATCGTTTTCCATATTTTTATTTTTAAAGGATAAAAATATCTAAAAGTTTTATAAAAGCAAACTTTAACATAATACATATATTTATAGAAATAAATATATTTATGTCTATATATTATGTATTCCCAGCAGAAAACCAATTTGGCAGAGGGTTAGAATTAGGAGGTAATTATACACTGGTATTCATGTATATTATATATAGTCCTCCACTGATTATATTGATTTCATTACTACTTTTACAACATACAAGGCCATTAAAACGTTTTTTTTACCAATTTTTTAGTGGATTTCCACAAATTATTCGAAATCGAACATTTGGAGTGGGGAAATATTACAATTATGATCACCCAAAAACCTAGATTTTTTTTTTTTAAATACCAGGAATTTTTTTCTCACTCTATCACGTCTCTTTAAAGATAATATTTTGGTTTTATTGTCAATAAATCATACCTTTTCTTTCCTTTTTTCAATCATTGCTTTCGTTTTTTACTTCTATTTAATTTATTCAATTTATAATTCACAATTTTAATTAATTTATTTTATTACTAGCCAACTTCATGGTTTTGTAAACTCCTTTTAAAAATCTCCTTTTATTAAGGAACTGCTTTCAAGTGACCCTCCTTTTACAACAGTATCAAGGATGTTGGACTTATTCTCATTAATCTAATTTTTAAAACTTGATTTATCAGCTGTTTTATTTTAATGAAGTTTTAAGATTTTCTTTCTAGAAGTCGCAAAAAATAAATGTTTAATTTAGAATTTTTGAAAAAACAGCTTTGTATACAATATTCCGTATTTTCTAGGTTTTCATATAACATCAGTTGTTTTGAGTTCACATTGTACGCTAGAGTACACACTCCCGTTTTCTGCAGTTCAAACACGTTACAAGAGATAAAGACACAGAGTTCTCTGGCCTCGATGAGCAGTCAAGGTTTAAAGGGTACCGTTGTAAGAAAGATCATTTAAAACTAGGCGTACAGTCTCTTTAACCTAAACCCTAATAGAATAATGTAAACTCGATAAACTTGAAACAAATTGCAGGCTGGAACTTTGTAAATGTTCTTAAAGGGCAATTTAAGAAGTTTATAGCAGAATAATACTCTGGGAGGATTGCTTCTAGAATTCTTAAAGAATTTTGTTTATGGAGAAATACAAGATTTATTCTTTAATAATCTAGTTTAATCTAGATTAAACTTTTTTTATCTAGTTAAATCTAGTTTAATCTAGTTTCATCTAGTTTAATCTTGTTTATTCTAGTTTAATCCAGTTTAATCTAGTTTAATCTAGTTTAATCTAGTTTAATCTAGTTTAATCTAGTTTAATCTAGTTTATTCTAGTTTAATCTAGTTTAATCTAGTTTAATCTAGTTTCAACTAGTTTAATCTTGTTTATTCTAGTTTAACACAGTTTAATCTAGTTTAATCTAGTTAATCTAGTTTAATCTAGTTTAATCTAGTTTAAACTAGTTTAATCTAATTTAATCTAGTTTTATCTAGTTTAATCTAATTTAATCTAGTTTAATCTTGTTTATTCTAGTTTAATCTAGTTTAATCTAGTTTAATCTGGTTTAATCTGGTTTAATCTAGTTTCATCTAGTTTGATCTAGATTGATCTAGTTTGATCTAGTTTGATCTAGTTTAATCTAGTTTATTTTAGTTTATTTTAGTTTAATCTAGATTAAACTATTTTTATCTAGTTTAATCTTGTATAATCTAGTTTATTGTAGTTTAATCTAGTTTCATCTAGGCTACTTTAGTGTAGTTTAATCTAGTTTAATCTAGTTTAATCTAGTTTAATCTAGTTTAATCTAGTTTAATCTAGTTTATTTTAGATTATTTTAGTTTAATCTAGATTAAATTATTTTTATCTAGTTTTATCTAATTTTATCTAGGCTAATTTAGTTTATTCTAGTTTGATCTAGTTAATTCTAGTTTAATATAGTTTAATCTAGTTTATCTAGTTTTATCTAGTCAAATCTAGTTTAATATAGTTTAATCTAGTTTAATCTAGTTTAATCTAGTTTAATCTAGTTTAATCTAGTTTAATTTAGTTTAATCTAGTTAATCATTAAATTAAAAAATATTAATCCAAGAAAGGGGATCATCAAATAAAGAGATATCGCTTAAAAAAACGAGCACTGTCCCTTTAAATGCTAGTAAGATAATTAACACTGACGTCTTGTATCTTAAACATTAGAAAACTTTCTTTTTCCAAACTTTTTCTTTTTCTTTTTTATTCAATTTTCATAACTTGATAAAGATAAACTATTATCTTCATTTATAAAGTTGTAATCTCTATTTGTCAGTCTGGGTGTCAGTTTGTTTGTCCGATCATAACTCAGGAACCTCTGAACCGATTTGCCTAAAATTTTGATTGGGGACTTGGGAGACCCACGGGAATGTTGTTAGCTTTAAGATTCTTAGTTGAGTGGGTCGATTTATAAACGAAAATTTAGTTTCCCGGTAAAATCGTTAAAGTGCGGGTCAACGGTAGGAGAAACTTTTAGTAACCTTGGCAGCGCTGGGTTCCCAAGCTAGTCCTTTATAAAACTTAAATAAAGTTATGAGATTTTCCTGTTTAAATATAATATCATTTTGACACAATATTTTCAAACTCCAAGTGGTTATAAAAAGGATTTCCAGCGAAAAAGGAAAAAATTTTCTCGAAACTTTTCGCATTCATATTATGATTTGCGAAAAAAGTTCGCAAAATAAAAAATGCGAAAATTTCGCGAAAAAAATGTGAAAATTTCGGGAAAAAGAAATGCAAAAAATTTCGCGACAAAATACGGAATAATTTTGGTTCCTGAATCTGGATTTTTTGTTCAGAAACTCTTTCTTAAAACACAACATGAAATCTATTGCGAGAAGAACAAAAATAATTCGGAATATTTAAAAATAACTATCTGGCTTAGGGTACAGTGAAATTAAATAAATCTTTTTTTCGTTTCCTATTATCATTTTTTTCGTGAAATTCAATTTTAAGAACAATTTAGAAAAGGCGTTTTTTGATTGGAAGACATCTTGATTCCCAAATTTGGACTTTTATGTACCGCATTTTTCATGAAATTTACGAAAATCCAGAGACTGTAACTTTGTCAATATCATTTTAGGGGGATGGAAGCCATAAAAAATGTAGTTTGTTTAGAAACGAATGAATTATGAACACATTTGTGTTCCATATTTTTATCGAATTTTCGAATATCTTGGTCTTTAAATAGTGAGTAATATAATCCGCCCTATACTTATGAATGTTTTAAACTTGGGCATTATCTCTCTATGTTGGAATGAATCCATTCCTGAGCCCGCAATTAAACAAATTCGGGAAAATACAGCTCAAGTCTAAGCTGTTGTTGGGCCTTATTTACGGCTTGGCTTTCGGATTCAAGCAGCATCTTATTTTCCAAAGAACTGAGTTCAAAAAACGATGATAGGAAGCCTTTATATGATATTCATGTGTTTCATACCATTTTCACTGTACCCTAAGTTCTGGCTGGCTGGCTCATGGCTAGCTGGATTTATTCATTAGGGTGACAGTACGTGGACGGACAGAAACTCAGATTAAGGTAGATAAATCAAATTCTCTCCATCAAACATTTATTAAAAGAAAGAGAAATTATTATATGGTATAATAAAACTTCTAATGTTGAGTTCTCAGAGCAGAGAATTCCACATGTTTTTCTTCTCAATTAATTGTTACAACTTCAACACCTATAAGGTTTTCGCGAACATATTTTCGCGAAATGCAAAATTTTCGCGAAAATATTTTTCGCAAAATTTCACTTCGTTTACTGTTTTTCGCTTCATTAATTTTCGCAAAAAATCCGAAATACAAACGAAAATTTTTCGCAAAATGTTTCGTTCGCTGGAAACCCTAGACTCATAAACCTTCCAAGGGCTAGGGGGCTGGGGTTGTTAACTGGGTACATTTCCTCAATAAATAAACGGGATTTTCTGTTAATGCGGAGCTGCATTTCCTCAATTAAGGCACGGGATATTCCGTTAACGACAACATCCTTCGTGAAAATTAACGAACACTGTGAGAACGACTCATTAAAAAGCTCTGCCGATAATACATTACCGAATTTTCGACAAACGGGTTTAGGATTGAAATAACGAACTTTAAAATTATTGCACTTTAACACCAACACGTCTTGAACACTGTTTAGAAAATATCCAATATTTTTATTCAAGATTTTTTTTCAGACACCAACAAATACAGCTCAAGGTCCTCGTTAATGAACGTGGAACAAAGGATTTCAAAAATTGATTGGAAGACATCTTGATTCCCAAATTTGGACTTTTATGTACCGCATTTTTCATGAAATTTACGAAAATCCAGAGACTGTAACTTTGTCAATTTTCTAGCTACAGAAATTTCATTTACCAAAAAATAACCACAAATATCATTTTAGTGGGGATGGAAGCATCATAAAAATGTAGTTTGTTCAGAATAGAATGAATTATGAACACATTTGTGTTCCATATTTTTATCGAATTTTCGAAACTCTTGGTCTTTAAATAGTGAGTAATATAATCCGCCCTAGACTTATGAATGTTTTAAACTTGGGCATTTTCTCTCTATGTTGGAATGAATCCATTCCTGAGCCCGCAATTAAAAAATTCGGGAAAATACAGCTCAAGTCTAAGCTGTCGTTGGGCTTTATTTACGGCTTGGCTTTCGGATTCAAGCAGCATCTTATTTTCCAAAGAGTTGAGTTCAAAAAACGATGATAGGAAGCCTTTATATGATATTCATGTGTTTCATACCATTTTCACTGTACCCTAAATTCTGGCTGGCTGGCTCATGGCTAGCCCGATTTATTCATTAGGGTGAAAGTACGTGGACGGACAGAAACTCAGATTAAGGTAGATAAATCAAATTCTCTCCATCAAACATTTATTAAAAGAAAGAGAAATTATTAATATGGTATAATAAAACTTCTAATGTTGAGTTCTCAGAGCAGAGAATTCCACATGTTTTTCTGCTCAATTAATTGTTACAATTTCAACACCTATATGGTTTTCGCGAAATGCAAAATTTTCTCGAAAATATTTTTCGCAAAATTTCACTTCGTTTACTGTTTTTCGCTTCATTAATTTTCGCAAAAAATCCGAAATACAAACGAAAATTTTTCGCAAAATGTTTCGTTCGCTGGAAACCCTAGACTCATAAACCTTCCAAGGGCTAGGGGGCTGGGGTTGTTAACTGGGTACATTTCCTCAATAAATAAACGGGATTTTCTGTTAATGCGGAGCTGCATTTCCTCAATTAAGGCACGGGATATTCCGTTAACGACAACATCCTTCGTGAAAATTAACGAACACTGTGAGAACGACTCATTAAAAAGCTCTGCCGATAATACATTACCGAATTTTCGACAAACGGGTTTAGGATTGAAATAACGAACTTTAAAATTATTGCACTTTAACACCAACACGTCTTGAACACTGTTTAGAAAATATCCAATATTTTTATTCAAGATTTTTTTCAGACACCAACAAATACAGCTCAAGGTCCTCGTTAATGAACGTGGAACAAAGGATTTCAAAATCAAGAACGTGAATATAGCCCTAGCTAGGGCATCACTGCACTTTCTCCCACAAAAATCGAGCAGTATTTTTCCAATTACTCGTTTTAAACTTTAACTAAGTATAAACAAGCGTGTTACGAATTTAAAACCAAAAGCCAAGGCGTCAAAACGTCGAGGCTGCAGTTTAAAAATGTGATGACTCACTTTTAAAGTTGTCTAGATTTTAGAGGCATAAGTGAGTAACAATCTAATCGGTTCGGCTGTATTAACGTTATGTTGAGACTGGGACACCCTTCCGGACAAACCCAACGTATCTATAATAATGTAACNCTACATTTTTACATTTATAATGCTAGGTTTTCAATCCCCTACATTTTTACATTTATAATGCTAGGTTTTCAATCCTCTACATTTTTACATTTATAATGCTAGGTTTTCAATCCTCTACATTTTTACATTTAAAATGCTAGGTTTTCAATCCCCTACATTTTTATATTTATAATGCTTGGTTTTCAATCCTCTACATTTTTATATTTATAATGCTAGGTTATCAATCCCCTACATTTTTATATTTATAATGCTAGGTTTTCAATCCCCCTACATTTTTATATTTATGATGCTAGGTTTTCAATCATCTACATTTTTATATTTATAATGCTAGGTTTNTTATTCAATTTTTCAAAATGATTCTTTTTTCTTAAATTTTCTGATTAGTCCCGAAAATCGTAATTTAGACTTATTGACGAGTTAATATGATGTGGGACACCCTCTATATAACTCTGTATTGTATGAGTTAAACATCAAAACACAATCACAAAACAAGTTCGCCCATTTTTTTTCATGGCTTTACCAAGTTTTACGAACATTAAAATATTTCGCAGGAACATTTTTTAAAATCTATCAAAAACTTGCTGGAGGCCATGTTAGGTCCCACACAAAATGTTGACGTTTATTAGATACAAACAAGCCAACACCCATACAAATAAGGTTATATCTAGATAAAGCAATGCAGCAAAAATGTTAGAAATAAGAATATATGTATGATGTTACCTTTTCCCGGCCAAACAACAAGACATAGACGGGCAATGCCGGGTACTTTTGCTAGGTTTTTTTTTACAAAAAGTATCAATATCAGAAACTTTTTAGACTATTTTATTTTGTAATAACCGACCAACCAGACTTAATTGTACCTAAATAGTATACCAGTAGTTTAAAATATAAATCAATCATGTATAGCTTACCTGCTTAATACCTACCTCTTGTTTAATATGCAAGGCAAACAACATCACTTATATATAAAATGTATTGCACACATTGTATAAATTGATTGAATAATTTTTGTATCCGAGGTCTGATCTTTCGTAGGATAACCCTGTATGTAATATATATCTATAGAACTTGGTCCAAGATTCCTCTTTCTATGAAACCAATTTGGCATCAGATTCTGCACTCTCAACTAACGTAGAAGGCAGAGGGTTCCTACAGAATTCCGGCACGTTTACAGTTTCCAACGGAATTCCGGTTCGTTTACAGTTTCCAACGGAATTCCGGTACGTTTACAGTTTCCGACGGAATTCAGGTTGGTTTACAGTTTCGAACGGAACTTCGGTTCGTTTACAGTTTCCAACGGAATTCCGGTTCGTTTACAGTTTCCAACAGAATTCCGGTATGTTTACAGTTTCCAACGGAATTCCAGTTCGTTTACAGTTTCGAATGGAATTCCGGTTCGTTTACAGTTTCCAATGGAATTCCGGTACGTTTACAGTTTCCAACGGAATTCCAGTTCGTTTACAGTTTCGAATGGAATTCCGGTTCGTTTACAGTTTCCAATGGAATTCCGGTACGTTTACAGTTTCCAACGGAATTCCAGTACGTTTACAGTTTCCAACGAAATTCCGGTATGTTTACAGTTTTTAACGGAATTCTGGTACGCTTACAGTTTCCAACGGAATTCCGGTATGTTTACATACAGTTTCCATTAGAATTCCGGTACGTTTACAGTTTCCAACGGAATTCCTGTACGTTTACAGTTTCCAACGGAATTCGGAATTTCGGTATGTTTACAGTTTCCAACGGAATTCGGAATTCCGGTATGTTTACAGTTTCCAACAGAATTCGGAATTCCGGTACGTTTACAGTTTCCAATTGAATTCTGGTACGTTTCAATTTCCGGTAAGATTACAGTTTCCAAAAGAATTCCATTTTACAGACATAATTCGGGATTTTCAGTTTCGGAAAAGGTTTCAGAACCATCAAATGTTGTAAAATAGTTTAGGATGGTTCTAAAAAAGAGTGCATTTCAGACAAATAATGTATCTGTTTGATATGAAATTGCTGAATTTGTGTTTCCATGCCTTTTCTTTATTCAGTAATAAAAGAGAAATTTCTGTAAAAGAATTAAAAATAACGTATTTCTGAAATATTCTTTTTAAATGAGATTCAACTTTGAATCTAGAAATTAAATTAGAATATTAATTAAAGTTTATGAACTTGCTAAAATATTCAGAAATAAAAGTATTAATTTAATTTAATGCAGTCTTCCAGCCTAGATAATTTGAAAATAAAAAAATTCAAATATTTTAGACAAAAATTAACTTGAATTCAAGTAATTTTATCATAATTTATTAAATTTTTAAAGAGAAACCATATAAAGAGATCAATATTCAGTTAGAAAAACAAGAATATCTTTTACAATGTTCCACGATTTTTCGTGGAACATTTTGAATCAAGCGTAAAGGTTCATTTGAAATTTTGTTATATACAATTTCCTCATTTATTCTTGCTCGAAAAATGTTGGTGTACAGGCTTTGGTTTTTATTGGAAAAAGACAATTTAAGAAGTTTATAGCGGAGTAATGGGAGGGAAAGCAATAGAAAAGCTTCAATACACATCTTAAACAGAATTCCTGGCACTGAGAAAAGATTTATATATACTTTATTTAAACTTTTCACCATTGAATACTAAACTTACAGAACATTTAAACATTATAATATGCTAGCATTAAACATAAAATTCTAGGTTTAAATAGTTTTTTTTTCTAGATTTAAACATAATATGCTAGCATTAAACATAAAATTCTAGGTTTAAATAGATATTCTAGATTTAAACATAATATTCTAGATTTAAATAGTATTTTCTAGATTTAAACATAATATTCTAGATTTCAATAGTATGTTCTAGATTTAAACAGTATACATTATAGGTTTAAACATTATATTATAGGTTTAAACATAATATATTCTAAGTTTAAACAGTATACATTCTAGGTTTATACAATATATTATAGGTTTAAACAGTATATTCTAAGTTTAAACAGTATACATTCTAAGTTTAAACATTATTTTATAGGTTTAAACAGTATATATTCTAGGTTTAAACATTATATTATAGGTTTAAACAGTATATATTCTAGGTTTAAACATTACATTATAGGTTTAAACATTTTATTTCAGGTTTAAACAGTATATATTCTAGGTTTTTTATTTTATTATGTTCTATAGATTTAAACATTATATTCTAGGTTTAAACATTATATTATATTCTATAGGTTTACACATTAAATTAATTCTAGGTTTTAACAATATAATATTTAAAAATAATGTAAATTTGTTCAAAATTAATAATTTATTTTGCAAAACTAGCACAGGTGTAATGCACTGGATGGGGCGTTTAAGAAAAAGACCAAAAAAGTTTCACGTTAGCTGTTAATGCCTATCTAAAAAAAGTATACAAAATGTGTCTCGGACCATGGCATTTTTGGGACGTACATAATGTTAATTCCGACAAATCATGTTTAGCATATATTTTTTTATTGTAAATAAATTAAAAAGCGTACGAAACTAATTATATAATGCCCCACAAATCTATTCTTGAATCTGGATTTTATAAAAGTTTTCAAGCTTAGTAACAGGATTGGTGCAGTAGTGGATGCAAATATTTCTGGAGGAAAGTTTTCAGCTCATTGGGTTTCATTCAACCAGCCCCAGCGCTTTATTAAACTAAATTTTACTTTTTACTTACCAAGACTTCAAAGGAAAAAGGCACTTTGATAACGTTTTTTAAATGATACGTTTTTTAAATTGATATTGACTTTTTTTCAAAGATGTTAAATTTTTCAATTTGTTTCACTTTATCTTTTCTTTAATCTAAAAACACTGTCATAAAAATGTCAACAATAACCAGTTTTTTTCTCCTATACAAACAATGTAAAATCAAACAAATATGATTTCAAAATAATCTTGTTTTTTTTTCATCTTAGATTTTTTGAGAAAAATTTTATCATTTCAACTTTTATTAAATTTTGATGAAATTTATCACACCTAATATTTCCCGTTTTAGGGTGATTAAGTGACTTTATCGCCCTACAACAGGACGAAAAATTAACTTTTTCGCCCTGCTATTAAAATTTAAAATTTCATACCTAATTTGTCTCATTGTAGGGTGATAAAGTTACTTAAATAATTGCTTTTAAATAATTTGAGTAAAGCCGAATAAAAGTATTTATGCTATTAAAACGGGTGTCATGCGTGCGAAAAAGTTTTTGCTGTGATTTTTAATTAAATTAATTAATAATCCTGGCAAAAACTTTTTTGCACTTAAAAATACCCATTACAATAACAAAAATAGATATTATCTTCTGGCTATTAGGATTTCCAAACCGAATTTCGTTGCGCAGAATTGCGTTGAATTACAGGACTAACAATTGTGTGGAATTACATGACTCGGAATTGCGTGGAATTACAGGACTCACAATTGCGTGGAATTACATGACTCGGAATTGCGTGGAATTACAGGAATTTCAGGACTCGCAATTACGTGGAATTACAGGACTCGCAATTGCGTGGAATTACAGGACTCGCAATTGTGTGGAATTACAGGACTCACAATTGCGTGGAATTACATGACTCGGAATTGCGTGGAATTACAGGAATTACAGGACTCGCAATTTCGCACAGGTAATATCCAATTGCAGTGGAAACACTGGTGTTGTAAGAAATATAATTTATCTTAAACAATTTCTATTATAGTTTTAACTTATCATTCTAGCTATTCAAACACGTTGTGTCACATTATTATATTTTATGTTTCTTGAACAATTTCAGTATTTTAATATCATTTAACCCTAAACAGGCTGCTTTTTGCCCCAGCACTCTAATTTTTGAAACTATTAACGTAAAATGAATAGAAATTTAAAGGATTTTTTGTTTAACTTTTTTGTGACTAAACCTATAGATTTACAAACTATTATTTTTGAAAAGCTCTTGACAAATGGATGTAGAACCTTGTGTCACATTTGTTGTAGCTTTGTTAAAAACCAAAAATATATTTTATTTTACGTTTTTTTACCCTTTTTTGGTATTTTTTCAACCCTCCCTGGCACCAAAACTATTAAAGCTTTTGGTCTAATTTTTTTAATGATCTGGCCTTAAAAAATTGGGCTTTGTACATGCATTTCAACCCTAGACTAGAGAGGTATTGGCGGGGCGTGGGATGCCCCTCCAAGTCTTTACATAAATTATTATTATAGTTAATGGGACTGTTGAATAAAATTCAATTGACCCTTCATTTTAATAGTTACATTAATGGTGTTCACGTCAAATTAAAGTAAATTTCACACTCAAATAGATCTTATCTATTTTTAATCATAACATTTTTAATTGAAGATATTTTGAGAAAAATAAAAAAGTGTTTATTTTCTTATATTTTGGACGCTTTTCTCACTTTTCTGTCACAAAGTCATACCAGCAGGTGATGTTGCATACCAGCAGCTGATGTTGCATACCAGCAGCTGATGTTGCATACCAGCAGCTGATGTTGCATACCAGCAGCTGATGTTGCATACCAGCAGGTGATGTTGCATACCAGCAGGTGATGTTGCATACCAGCAGCTGATGTTGCATACCAGCAGCTGATGTTGCATAACATTTTTTGCAAACATTTTTACCGGATTTTACTGGATTAACTGGATTTTGCAAAAAAAATTTACAATTTTGCAAATTTACAAATTATTTTACAGATTCTAAAAGTAGAACATATAAGAGCTTTCCAATGATGTATCATTTGTCTGGACATCGATAATGGAATTCAGAGGGGGGGGTCAAGTTGACCCCCCCATTTGTCTCCTGGTTTTCAAGAACCCCAGCAGGGATAGGGTTATAACGATATTAATGTCGTTTACCCCCCCATTTGTCTCCTGGTTTTCAAGAACCCCAGCAGGGATAGGGTTATAACGATATTAATGTCGTTTAAAAATCATTTTCTGATTTTCCATGAATTAGTAATTGAATGGATATCGATTCATGAACAAAGCATTTTCAGAAAACCTTGCTTGTAAATTATTACGATGAAAAGTCTAGAATTACGTTAATATTTCTTTTAAGAGGAAATAAATGATGCAGTAAGAAGAGCTTGGGAATGATATGAGAATGAAAGTACAGGATGTCCCAAAAAACTATGCAAATTGAATGCAAACAAACTCAAGATTTGTAATTAATTTTTATTTCAGTTGATTGCTACACATTTTTGCATGGTTCAGTAAAATCAATCATTCAATAAATTCATTCGTTCAGTAAAAAACTAAATTTTTTTCAAGGTTATTCAAACGACCGATTTTCAAATCGTTCATGAAAGATAAAGATCGTTCAAACAACTTGAAATCGTTTTTTTTTATTTTGGATTTTATTTTTTTATCGTTTAATAAAATTTTTTCTTCATTTCTCTAAAAGTTCCAAGTCCATTCTTCGCTTTTTCTGAACGACATCATCATTAACTAAAAATTTGGTTCGTTCACATAAACGAAGCACATCTCTACAGGTGCAAGGTTATAAGAAAGTATAAAATTTGGTCCGTTTACATAAACGAAGCACATCTCTACAGCTGCAAGGTTAGAAGAAACTTTAAAATTTGGTTCGTTCACATAAACGAAGCACATCTTTACAGCTGCAAGATTATAAGAAACTATAAAATAATCATCTTATCATAAAATACTGAGCCAAGTGAAACCTTCAGTACTTTTGGCAAGGCATTGGAGGAAAAACAGTTTCTCTCCGTTTTAAATATATAAGAATCAAAAAATTTCTAGGTTTCTGGATTCGGAACATATGGGTAAACCAGATCCAAGTATGCAGTAACGTTCGTCATGATAATTATAAATTGTTCTAAGAAAATTTTATGAGATTCGATAAAAATGGTATTAGATTTTTTTAAAGTGAAATAGATGAAAGCAAAGCATTCACTTGATGGTGATCTTATTTAAGCTATATTTCTGAACAAAATCCATAAACTAATATTTCAGATTGATATGGAGTCAAAATTTGTGTATCTTTGTATTATGAATCTCGGGTTCAAGACCATGGGCATCATCGTTAGGGTTGGGCAAAGTTCCGATCTAACAAAACAAAGACTGTTGAAAATAAAAGGAAAAACCCGTTATTTTTTTTATTTTTTAAATGGATTAGTCGTTTTTAAACAAAAAATTTTACGGTTGAAAGCAAAAACGAAACGGATGAGTTTTAAATACTTTCGTACTTTTTTTCAAAAATTAATTCATTTTGATGTTTTCAAATGCCATCGTTAGTCCTCCCAATCCCCTCTATTTATATAAGGGAACTTTTAAAGATTTTTTTTGTAATTTGATCACGGCTTGCGCCGTTAACGATTGGACAAACCGTTACAGGCGGAATATCTTCCGTTAACATCATTATTAAAATTGAGATCATTACGGTGACTTTAAAAAACCTGGAAATACCGTTAACAAAATGAACGGCAACCTGAAATTTAATTTTTAGTAGTTAGAACTAATGGTTAATGAAACGGCTAAAACATTTTGAGAATGCCCAGCCCTATCAGACCATTGCATTTAATTCATCTTCCTTCCGTGATTGTCATACCCTGCACGGAAATCTGTGATTGAGTTATGAACTATTGATCATCAAGTTAAAAACTGCCCACAATGAATACCGAGATCAAGCGTTTAATCTCAAGACAAAAGTTCTGACCTCTGAACAGTTTAATCTCTTTATATATAATCTCTATTTGATGTTTTGAACATAATAATAGATTTCTTCTTTCTGTTTGCACATCATTAATCCACAGGTTATCTTTTTAAATTTTTAATTAAATTTTTAACAGTAACTTAGCTATAACTGAAAAATTGCATTCAACTCTCCAATTATATAATCCCTATATCGTTGCAATCTGATGTTTTTGCCCTTTAATATTTCAAAATGCGAAATCTTCTAGATCATCAAATTGCAAAGATATATCAGTATTTGAATTCTCTGTTTGAGAAGTTGATGTATCTATCTATCTATCTACCTAAAAACAACTTATATATACACTTTGGTTAAACCTCTACCGGACCAGGTCTACCAGAATATCGAGTCAAGTAATGAAGACACTACCCAACAAACACAAAACAGGGTTACTTTCAAACATCTATAATTTGCCGT
>NW_019398259.1:17019-18608 GCF_000591075.1 Eurytemora carolleeae
GTATGATGCATCTATTATTGTTTACAAATTCCGCCCAGAGAGAACTGGTTTCAATATGTACACAGAGTATACACAACCGCAATTGACTTTCCTTGCCTAACATTCTTGCCTATATGTAAATTTAAATCTTGTATGTTTTACATCATAATTACTCGTATTGGAGATTCCTTGTGAAGAAGTAACATGTTTTTAATTTCATTTGCATTCCCATAATTCTGCCGAAAATACTAAAGGAAAACTAGAGGAGCTACGAGGTCAGAAAGTATAACCAGTCATGTCGCATACAGTTTACCTTCTCCTTCTGTTTAGTTTGCAGGGGGGGGGGAGGGGGCAACGAGGTTATAGTGTATAGAGTGATAATGTACACTGATCTTTCACTAATTGTACAGGCCATGTACTCAACTTTCAATCTGTATATTACAGTACTCGGGGGTGATTTCTGAAAGTATTTATTTTCATTTAAGCAGTAATAGGTTTTCAATTAAGAATAACTTGAAAAAACTGTAGACATAATTTCAACTTTTATGTTAAATAGAGAGGGATGTACGTTTCACAATGGTCCTTCCTTAAAGCTCTGTTTGATTACGAAGATAATTTCTCTTTGAAAGTAGATTATTTTAATAGTGATTTTTCTGGAAAGGGACTTGCGGAGTTTGCTAATGAAACAATGGAGAAAATCATCAGAATTCAGCATTGTCCAATAACTTTTTACCATGAGGACTTCTTAAGCATTTTTTTTTCAAAATGCCGAGTGCATATCCAGATACGAGAATTAGTTTTCCATTAGACTATTGCAATCCACTGCTCTTTTATTATCCTTAATCAGTAAACTGACCTAAGTGTACACTCAGGCTAATATCCACCGACAGGTACAGGGTGTCCCAAAAAACATTGGAATTCAGTGACGAATTTGATATCGTCTTTGTTATGAGGGGGGCGGGTCTTTACATAAATTCAGAGTTAATGGGACTGTTGAAAAAAATCCAATTGACCCTCCATTTAAATAGTTACATTAACTGTGTTCACGTCAAATTAAAGTAAATTTCATGCTCAAATAAAAGTTTATCTAATTTTAATCTTTATTGAAGATATTTTGAGAAAAATAAAAAAGTGTTTATTTTCTTATATTTTGGACGCTTTTCTCACTTTTCTCACACTTGTGCATAAAATCAAAACTAGTGGAACTAAAAGGTCACAAAGTCATACCAGCAGGTGATGTTGCATACATTTTTCCTCCTAATAGTCTAGTTTTTGTTTGTTTGAATTACGCTTATTTATTCTCTCAGGTTACTTGCGCATTTCTGCTACAGATAAAGGAAGAAGCTATTAACTTTTCAATTAAAAATACAATATTTTATATCTTTACACTTTTATTTCATTATGGGGTCACTAGAAAGATAAAACTTTAAAGTTGTTTCCTTTAGAAGTACTTTTTTTCTGAAAAATTGAATTTGGAATTTTCAATGTGAAAGGATTATCGGGATAAGACAAGCTAAGCTGTAAGTTAAGATCTAACTCAAATTCTTTTAAAATGACAAGTTCTTTTAATTGTAAGATCAAAATGTAACTTGTAATTCATTATTTTTATT
>NW_019398260.1:0-11526 GCF_000591075.1 Eurytemora carolleeae
AGTGGAGGTTTTCAACATCTTTTAATCATTGTTTGTGGTTTATCTGGTTTTATTCGTGTATATCCGTTAAAATCTAAAACTTCTGATAAGATATTATTCCATCTTTTATATGATATTTTCCAATACTTTTCTGTCCAATATTTTATAAGTGACAATGCCCCGTGTTTTAGTGAAAAACACTTTCTAGCAACTTTACAAATTCTAGGCATTAAAAAGATTCAAATCGCCTCTCTTTCTCCTACTTCTAACGCGATCGCTGAGCGATCTGTTGGAATCATTAAAAAACTATTAAAGAAAACTCTTACCACATTTGATACGGATAATTGGAATACTATCTTGCATTGCCTGACATAAAAATTAGTTCAGATGGAAATATCTTCAATTAAAATTACTAATTCATCCATGAAAAACACCTTTCTGGCAAATTATAAATGAAAAATATAAAAGTGCTCTTGCCATGAGTCATTTCATAATCTTTTTTCATCTTAAATCTATACTATACCGGAAATCAAATATGTGCGGGGCCGCGCGCTTGCAGGGGTGTGCGATTTTGAAACTGCTCATAAATAATATACATTTTAAAAAAACTACGTAGTTGTATTTTACATTTTAATACATTAAAAGTATATGAAAACATAAATGTTTTAAATATTTAAAAAAATATATTCTTAGTACAAAGGATATGATTTTTTGCAAAAAAATATTCTTATCTCTAGATTTTTGCGACTTGCTGCACTGTCGTAGACCTTTGATATTTTGAGCTTTAAATTCTGTTAAATCAATTAGTCTATGTTCAAAATATTAGAGGTTTACACCAGTTGAACAGATAAAGGGATTCGAAAATTTTAGATTGTGATTAAAACTCAATTCCTTCGTACAAAAAGTTACTAAATTACCGGGACTGTGATGAATAGGCTACCCAAGGTGATAAGGCAAGGAAAGTTAATTGCTGTTGCGTATTCTCTGCGTACATATAGAAACAAGTTTTCACTGGGTGGTTTTTGTAAACAAGAATCAGTGTAAACAACATCAGTTGTTGCTCTAGTATCCGAGGAGGATAAAAGTATTTAATTTAGAAAATTTTGATATTTCACATAATAGTTCCCTGTGACCAGAATATTTCATTGATTTTTTATGTAAAAGATGTTGCCCATGTCAAGGTGTGACATCCGTCTTGTGTTTACATTACTGCCCAGAGACAGTACACTGCAGTACTATAAAAATGCATACACCTCTGAAATAACTATCTTTACATTATAATTGTTTGAAGCTACCCATGTTTCTTTCATGTTATTTGCAAATGTCTGTTTAGAGAAACAATGAAGTTCAAATCAAATCATATATTTTTCTGCCGTAACCTACTTAATAAAACTCTTCGCTCATATATATATATATGTGTATTAACTATTACTGGCCAAACGCCTATAGACCATATTTATTTGCTAACCAGTAGAAACGGTCTTTAACCTTAAACATGCTAGGCCAAACGCCCCCCCCCCTTGTAGTTTTTTGTCCTAGCACTCTCATTTTTGACACTATCATCGTGAAATTTTGTGACTTAATGAAAAGAAAATTTTTCATTATTTTTGGCATTTTTTTCAACCTTCCCTAGCACATGGTTTAACGAGTAACGGGGTATTACGAGTAATGTGGTTTAATGAGTAATGTGGTATAACGAGTAATGTGGTATAACAAATAACGTGGTATAACGAGTAACGAACTTTAAAAAAAAGTCGTCCCCATTATTTGAATATAAAAATATAAAATGTTCAACCGTTTTGACGTTTATAGGATACAAACGGAAAGGCAGACAGACAGATTAGTAAAGTATATTTATAATATTAAAGATAGATTAAAAATAGAGAATAAAGCTATATTTTTTTAATACAAAATATCAAGGAAAGGCCTTAATTGTAACAAAAGAAATACACATCACTATTAAATTGTAAAAAAAAGGCTGAACTTGAAAAACGGGACACAGTCATTATGAGACTTTTAGTAATAATAAACCAATTGAATGAAATAAGCGATTTATCATCCAAATATTTAATTACTTTTTTATCCAAAAATTCCATTTAAAAATTGTGCTATTATTTTTAAGCATTGACACGAAAATAAAAAGTTCTCATTTTTATTTAATAACATTGATAAAAAAGATTATTCGAATATATGAACCTTATTTAAATATAGAAATCTTATTCAAATATATAAACCTTACTGAAATATATAATTCTCATTAAATACATAAACCTTATTCAAATATATAAACTTTATTCAAAAATAATGTAATATGAATTTTAAGCACTGACACGAAAATAAGAAAAGTTCAATTTTTTTATTTAATAACATTGACAAAAAACGGTTATTGAAACAAATAAATCTTATTCAAATACATAAACCTTACTCAAATATATAAACGTTATTCAAATATATAAACCTTATTTTAATACATAAACCTTATTCAAATACTTAAACCTTATTCAAATATCTTATTCAAATATATAAATCTTAATCAAATACATAAACCTTAATCAAGATTCATTCTGTAAAAAAATTACTCACTTGTTATTAAAGTCGCAAAAAGGGTTAAAATTAAGAAGGAGGATGGGATAAAAAACATGCTTACAAAGTTAACATATTTAATTATCTCATCTTTATATATTTTGCTGTCTATTGAGTCCAATAAACGTCAAAATGGCTGAAACGATCAGGCCCATTTTTTTTCTGTAACTTACATGACCCAATTGGAAGGGTTAATAGATGGTCTAGAATGAAAAACTTTGCCTGGAACAACTGTCAAATTTTTTTTTAAATGCGCCAATTGGACTATAAAATTCAAGTTTGAATTAAAGAGAAAAATTTGTGTGTGTCACAGTAATCTGCAGTAAGTAGACCGAATATGAAGTGCGTATTAGTGGAGAGTGGAGTAGGATTAAAGTGCAATTTAAAAAGCAATATTCAGTGGAAGACGACTATCGGCCTCCAGAAGAGTTCCACAACCAAGACTAGGGAACAAGACGGAGCTTCTAGCATTCTATTAGTATTATAATTTAATATAGTTTGAACCAATTGTTCTTGTTAAACAAAAATATATACTGGCATAAGTTATCGCCATGTATTATCCGTCCTCACAACCTCTATATATTGTTAGTAAAACGGAGGCAAAAAAACTTTGCATCATAGTTCTTTTTAAAATGATCTATTTATATTTAAAAATTAATATCCTTCTGGGGATCCATGTTGTAAAATTTAGTTTCATGTTACATTGCATAATTAATTTGTTTACAAAATGTTTGCTGGCTAAAATTATTCACCAAAAGCACTCAATTGACACTTTTTTAGCCAAATATGATTTTTGAACCTCACTGTAAGCCATGACTAATGACAGGTGTTTTCTAATCCGCTATATAATTCACGGCATGGAACTAAGAAGTCAGAAGCCTAAAAGATCTCAGCTAGGTAGGTTTTTTTTAACAAACTACTTTGATTATTTTTACTCGCCAAAATTGTCTTAGATGTAAGATTGTAGAGATCGATGTCAAATTCAATTCTGATGATAACTCCGCTCATTTTGCATAAGCATTTCTTTCAGAAATAAAAACACTTATGCCTATAGTAGTAGTGTGCATTGATGGCAATATCGTTTTCTTGAAAAATGCTTTTTGGACTTTTGAACACACACATATATTCTATATACTATAAACTTGTGAAGGTTTTTTGTTCGTTTTTCACATTTCTTCTCTCAGCTGGTTTTAAAATTTGGGCATAGTGACATGGAAAGCAAATGTTCAGAATGAACAATTTATAAATTGGTAAAACTCCTTATAGATTTGTGTTGAACCTTTGTTCTTATCCTTATTCTTGTTCTTATGTCAAAATAAATAAGTGAAAAAATAAAGGAGAAAAAAATTTAATAAAATAAACATCTTATCTCTTATACATCTTAACTTAACTTAACTTTAGTATTGTACCTAAAATGTTCATGACTTAATTGAGTTTGATCAGAACTTATAATAATTTGTTCTGTTTACATTTTGTGTCAGAAGAGGGGGGGGGGGGGATTTTGTCCCCTATACTGGACATATATTTAAAGTTTTAAAGCCACCGATATCTTGATCGTTGTTGACTAAGCTTTTTATACGATTAGATATCGTTCGTAATTCTGGGCATCCATAAACCTTCCCTTTTACCATTAAAAAATTTGGACCCCATCGGTTCAGCCGTTTTGATATTTATTTGATACATACAAACAGACAAGCAAAGTATGTATGACTTGATTATTGGCGCTTCGCGCCTAACTTTTATCTTTATTTTTAATTGTTGCACAATATTTCTGCATTTCTATACGATAAATAACAATAATAACAAATTTTGCAGATTTAAAATTTTTTCGCATGGACTTTCTCAATTTTACGAATATCCAACATTTTTGGAGAACATTTTTTGTAATTCTTAGCATCCACAAATCTCAAAAACCTTCCATGGGGTCTTGTGAGGTCCAAAAATAAAGTTGAGCTTTATCAGTTCAGCCGTTTGACGTTTATTGAATGCAAACAACCAACAAACAAACAAACACCCAGACACCCATTCAAAGTATACAGATGATAAATGTTGATTGTTGACTTTATCACAATTATTTTTCTTACCCCTTTTAAAAAATTTCCTAGTGGTTCATTCTGCCTTAAATGTTTTTGTTCTTCTCAATGATTATTGTAATTTATTGCATATTTTAACGGACGCTTTGCCCGGGAACTAACCTTACTTTAAAAGATTCAGCCCAGTCAACTTAAAACTTTGAAACCAAAAAAAAATTGAGGCAAATCGGTGAAGGGGTTTCTGATTTCAGGGATCAAATTTAATGAATTTGAGCTTTGTCGCTGAAATATCAACTGCCTGTTAAAATTTGAACCACCCATTCATAGTAAGGTAGTTGAACTAAGTATACAGTGTTGTAATGACTTCTTTCGGATTCATTTGAGACATATTAAACTTTTTAAAAACTGTAAATCCTGAGTTTGAGCGCAAATTCACCCAAAGTAGGAGTTTTGAACGTCGAATTTGCGCTCAAACTCAGGATTTACAGATCTTTAAAAAGTTTAATATGTCTTAAATGAATCCGAAAGAATGTTTCCACAACACTGCATACTCAGTTCAACTACCTTACATAGCTGGTCACTCCCTTTAAGGAAGGATTCAAATTTGAATCAACGGAAGGCAGTTCAAATTCATTAAATTTGGTCAACGGACAAAGAAACCTCCTAACAAACAAACAAACAAACAGAGATTAATACAAAACCCTTTGGCATAATTTCATTGCAAAGGAATTGAGTCTTTGTAACAAAATCAAATATTTAAACCCCAATATCTTAAGAACCCAATGTTGTAAACCTTTGATATTTCAAACTCTGATTATTTGATTTAACAGAATTCATAGTTTGAAATATCTAAGGTCTACAACATTTGGTTCCAAAGATATAGTGATTAGAAAATCAGAGTTTGTGACAAAGACTCAATTCCTTTNCATCGACGTCATATCCTGTTCATTTCAACTATTTTTATGTCAAATTTGAACTATTTTTTGTCTATTTGAACTATTTTTATGTCCATTTGAACTATTTTATTTCAATTTGAACTATTTTTATGTCCATTTAAACTACTTTTATGTCCATTTGAACGATTTTTTGTCCATTTGAACTATTTTTTTTGTTCATTTCAACTATTTTTTTGTTTTTTGTTCATTTGAACTATTTTTATGTTCATTCGAACTATTTTATGTCCATTTGAACTATTGTTTTATTCATTTCAACTATTTTTATGTCCATTTGCACTATTTTTATGTTCATTTGAACTATTCTTTTGTTTATTTCATGTATAATATTAATAGTTCAAATAAACAATAATTCAAATGAACTGAAAATAGTTCAAATGAGCATTAAATAAACTCGTTTGAGCTATTGTTCATTTCAACTATTCACGTGGTACCACGTGCAGTAGTTCAAACGAACAATAGTTCAAATAGGAGTAGTTCAAATGGGATAGCATCAGAGCTCCTGATAGGGATACATTTAACTACATGGTCGGGATGAATTTAACTACATTTTTAGAGCGCTCCTGATGGAGATACATTTAACTACCATAAGACTCTGGAACCTTCCATCCTCGGCTTACCGGAAAAATGTGCTGACTCTTGTATGTACACCAAACATGGGGACACATCAGGTAATTCTTAGTCAATTATTCTTTCAAAAGGGATTTTAAATATAATTTCAAGTGACCATCCGTGACCCTCAATTGATATCCGTTTCACAATGGTATCCTTTAAAGCTTTGTCGGATGAAGTATCAATAAGATATCCATGTTATGGTTTCTGACATTTTTTTGTGAATTCTCTGCAAAAGTGACTTGATTTTTTGATTATTTATTTAAATTAGCCATTCATTTGTATTTAAGGAATTCTTTACTGTTTTGGAGAGGGTCCAATGACATATGAGTGTACTGATGAAAGCAATGATCCGACCAATACTGCTGAGAGTTCTGATGTAACAACCACCGGAAAGGCTGATGGAATCACTGACATAAACACTGGTGTCAAATGTGGTGTAACTAAGGTTGGCACAAGAATTGTGGGAGGCTTAGAAACACCGGTGAATATGTACCCTTAGATGGTTATGATGGCTGATCCTCAGGGAATATACTACGGATGTGGAGCTACCCTAGTTTCAGCAGAGTGGGTTGTAACAGCTGCTCATTGTATTATTAGAGATGGACAAGACCAGGCACTCACAGCAGACGAAATATCTGTTGTTCTTGGAGAGCATGATTTAATCTCAACTACAGAAACACAGATCAGGAAGCAGTTTTTTGTTGAGAAGATTATTACACATCCAGGATATGTAAACAATACACATAAAGATGACATTGCTCTTCTCAAGCTCAAAACAAAGGCTGATCTGAAGATTTATACTCCAGCATGTTTACCACCTTCTGGGACATCGTTTGTTGGGAAAACTGGAACAGTTTATGGTTGGGGTAGAACATCGCTAGGTGGACAGATCTCTACTAAGCTATTGGAAGTTAACCAAGATGTTGTCAGCATTGCTACTTGTAAAACTGTTTATCTTAATAAGATTCTTGATGGTATGCTGTGTGCAGGAGGAGTACTAGGACAGGATTCTTGTCAAGGAGACAGTGGAGGTCCGTTCACAGTTCCTGATGCAACCAACATTCATTCATTGGCAGGAGTTGTCAGTTGGGGTTATGGTTGTGCACTGCCTGATATTTATGGAATATATTCTGATGTGGCCTACTACAATGCCTGGCTTAAAGAACAGTTTGCTGCTAATGGTGGAATAACACTAACCTAATCAAATATCAATAACTCAAATTAGAAAACAAAAGTTTATTTAATATTTTCAAAATTCAGTTTTTAATGTATTTCCACAATAAAAAAACACTAGCTCATTATTTGGTTCAACATTTCATACATTTCAAATAGTTTTAAAACGAGCTTAAAAGACATGATTGATGAACCACTTCTTGCTAGAAAGAAAATTATGTTTAATCCATGTTTAAAAACAATCAAGGGTTACATCCACGTGGGTTCACCTATGTGTCCTGATTTGCATAGCTTTCAAGCGGTTCAATTATAATCCAACAATCATGTATTTGCACTTAGATAAAGCACATAAAAACTTTTTTTTCTGTTTGTAATTTGTTTCTTAAAATTTATATTGTTAATAAATGGCTGCAAACATAATATGCTTTGGATTACAAGGAGAGAGCAAATAGAGGAAGTATAGATTATTGTTACTTTTTTCTCCAAAAACACAAATACAAGTACACATTTTAAGTTTTATGTGACAAAATGATGATTTGTGGAAGGAACAATCAAGCCATAAATAGCTGTCTTTAATGATTGACTCTAGACTTCAGGGGGGTCCAGAGACGGTCATACAGGAGATGAAGGAGGGAGGGGTGGCTGCTCTCAGGGTTTTGGAATTGCTTCCAGGGTTTTGGAGTGCTCCCAGGGTTTTGGAGTTAAATGGGAAAATTTATCGGACCTTTTATGAAAAGTCCTTTAAGAAGGGTACTGTAAGAACAAAAATTGAAAAAATGGCTCTGCTACCCCTCTTCAACTATCTTTAATCGGATTTTTGCAGAAATAAAAAATCTCAAATTTCAGTCCAAGAAGCCTGTGGCGATCATATAGTTTTGATTAGCCAAACTGAAAACAATTATTTTGACTTAAACATTAAAGATTATTGGTAAATGTAAAAAAAAAAAAACTTTTTTAGCAAGATATGTAGCAAAAAGCACGTAAACATAATATTCTGTAAACTTGCAGTACGTTGTAAATCATAAATGTAGTTGAACTGAGTATGCAGTGTTGTGGAAAACTTCTTTCGGATTCATTTGAGACATATATATAAAACTTTTTAAAGATCTGTAAATCCTGAGTTTGAGCCCAAATTCGACATTCAAAACTCCTACTTTGGGGGTGGAAACTAAATCAGAATTAGTTTTTCTTAAATTATTAAATAATGACAACGAAAAATTAAGTAAAAATTATACAGTAATCTAATTGGATGGTTAGGAACATATTTCTCAAAAGAAATTTGTCAATAAATCAATGCTAAAATTGATTATTTCGTTTTCATTATTATATTGAATTTCTAATTTTCTTTGAATGTATTCGCAGATTTCTTAAAATTCTTTAGATGTCGTCTTTTCAATAATAATTCTAGAAAATCTGCGAAAATCTTTGTGAATAATGAGGAACCAGAATAATGCGATAATAGAAACTAATAATTGAACAAGATTACTTCTTTTTGATGATAAGATTAATTTGTAGAACTTTTTTACATTTTATGTCGTCGTTATTGAATAAAAAAAAAAAACTAAATCCGAAAACGTTTCCACCCCCGAAGTAGGAGTTTTGAGCATCGAATTTGTGCTCAAACTCAGGATTGACAGATCTTTAAAAAGTGGTATATGTCTCAAAAGAATCCGAAAGAAGGTTTCCACAACACTGCATACTTAGTTCAACTACCTTACATAGCCGGTCACTCCCTTTAAATAATAATAGGAGCAAACGTAAGTTTCTTAGGCTCCTCTGGGATATCGTTGTTTTCAGATTTGTTGTGTATGTAATGAATCTAGACCCGTTGAAATCTCCGAAAACTTGACTCTTATCCTAATGTCAATCTCTCTGACTCTATATCTAGCCAAAACTCAAGGCTCTGTTAACGTCTGTCTAAATCGACTATTGCTATCATGCTACTTTATTAATACAGGTAAATAGAACTGACCGGAATGGCCGGTCAGGGTCAATATGAAACATAGATAGGATAGATAAACGAACATAGATAATAAAGATATTAATAGCATGATTACATAATTCATTACATGTATTTGCTGAATATGATCCGTTTAAACCTACTATTTCCATACAAAATTTCATATATACATCCTTTCGTATAAATTTGACACAGTTTTTTTTTCTCGAGACAGGAACATCAGATAGAACTCTTATATATCTCGATCAACTCCTAAAATGCTTAGGTTTCAGCCTATACAACCTTTTAGTTTTTTCTTTACAGTCCCTTTAAGAAAACAAGCATTTATCCAATTTTAGAAAGGAATTTATACACAATAGTGTTATTACATATACAAATCGCATAAAAAACGATCACAAATTGTTTTAAAAAACGATCGTTATTCGTTTTCTAAAAGTTCAAAACGAGTGGGTGGTTTTTAAATTCGAAAACGATAGAAAACGACACAAAAACGATCGTTTCACGATCGTTTAACGATAGTTTTCAAAAACGTTTATATATACCATGTTTTATACAGTTAAAGCGCGTCGTATGTGACACATTTTTGTTCACCTGAAGAACTCAAAAAGGGTCAAAATTTCGACTGAAGACTAAAAACTAGATTTTAACTTATCACACATTATAGTTTATTAAGATAGATATTTTTCATTATGTTTTCTTTCCCTTAAGTGCTATTCATTAAGTCTACTACAGTCAACAAGAATGGGTTCACACCCTTTGCTAATGGTAGATGTCAAAGTCTACTACAGTCAACAAGAATGGGTTCACACCCTTTGCTAATGGTAGATGTCAAAGTCTAATACAGTCAACAAGAATGGGTTCACACCCTCTGCTAATGGTGGATGTCAAAGTCTACTACAGTCAACGAGAATACATTGCTACTTTTGTTTAATCAATATGTAATTATTAGTTCAATGAATGCATTCCTGAAAATGTTTTGATTATTTGAGTGTGACTAATTAACTACTGTGCTGCACAATAAATATATATTTAGTTGAGTTTTCAATATGTATACTTTGTTTCAACAAATACGATCAAAACAAAATTATCAAACATTATATTTTCATTTGGCTCATAGTCATAATAAATTTTCTTTTGTGTTTTATTTTAAGCTGAACCATCAAACATTATTATTTTGTATTTTGTGTTTGAAAATAAATACTATAACTATAAATTAAGAAGCTATTTCCATAAAAACAAAAAAATGAAGTTATAAGATGTAGAGATTTGAGTTAAACATACATAAATAAATGTATTTACACAGGGAAAGTAAAGGATATATAAATGCCTGTAAAGTTCAAGAAAAGCTCATGAACATGAAAATCTTCAGTTTTCCCAAAAGTAAAATTCGAAAAAAAATCCCCTACAAGCTTGAGGAAGAGTACAAACAGCTTTTCCTAAACCTGAGGCCAAATTTAAAGAATTTGAGCCACGTCTTAAATTTAAGCCGCGGCTCAAATATGGTTGGGATAACTTAAAATTGAATGCAATTTTTCAAGATTTAAGCTCGCGCTCAATTAAAACCGGTTTTTAGGGGATTTGAGATGCGGTTTAAATTCATAAAATTCGGACACGGACAATATTTATATATAATTTCAATTTGTCTTTTGCTGTACGATAGTCAATGGTTTATTAGAGTGATTAATCTAATAAAAGAAGGGAAGAGAACAAGCTTCTCAAATTATAAAAAAATTAATTTAAATTTTAAACCCTTTCATTTCACAAAACGGGATAGAAATAAAAATTTTAAGATAATTTTATTTTATTTTGAAGAAATGATAATCCTTTATTCAAAATATTGGTAACAAAAATATATTTTATGCCAATTTTCTTCCCTTTTTTCCGTTTTTTCTTTCATTTTTCGTTTTTTTCTTGCGCCTCCCCCATAATTACAGGCCTGAATGATCAGAAAAAGCTTTAAAGAGTACGGCATGTGAACCAAGCAATATTGTTATCTTTGCATGGAGGGTCACTTGAAATAACGCTTATACAGTCCTTTTAAGAATTGGGGTTAAATCAAAACAGAATACCAAATTTTTAATAAATTATGCAGCCGGAAAAATAAAGCGATTAGCTGCAGGGGTATAATTTTGGTGAAGGTTATGGCGAAACATTTCTCAAATAAACCATGGGTATTGGGTAAACATGGGCCAAGCCAAGGCCGTATACATGGGGGGGGGGGGGGGGGGGG
>NW_019398260.1:12123-18586 GCF_000591075.1 Eurytemora carolleeae
AAGTACATTCGTCTGCAAAGGCAGAAGGCCGTTCTCCATACAAGGCTGAAGATCCCTCCCCCAGTCAACCAGTTCTATCAGACTCTGGACAAACAGACAGGTAGGACCTCAACATGTCTGAGATCTCTTGCACAGCGTCCTATATTGTATTGGATTATCTCTTAGCTTCAAAGATCACGTAATGCTCGAGAAACCTAAATTTTTTCTTGTGGGAAAATTATTCGTTCTGTGGATTTAGAAAAACAGTTGATCTCTTTCCTACAGATCAAACATCATTATTCGATTCTAACTTGGGAACCCAATGCTACCCAGATTACTCAAAAGTTGCTCCCGGCGTTTACCCGGACTTAAACGATTTAACCGGGAAACTGAAATTTCACTATTTAAGTCTTAATAAAGCTAAGAACAATTCCGTGGGTTTCCCGAGTACCCCAATCAAAATTTGAGGCAAATCGGTCCAGGTGTCCTGAGTTTTGATCGGACAAACTAATAGACAAAACAGGATTACAAATTCATATATGTAGAGATGATGTCTCATATGATATTTTACAATAATTTTTTTGTTCCCTAGATTTGTTATCAGTTTCATTCTTTTAATTGGGGAAGTTAATTTAATTAAATGAAAAAGCATAAAATAATGAAAACATTCTTTTGTAATTTACAAAATTAAACACTCTATTTTGGATTCTAATATCCTTGTATTTTGGCCTTTCCAGATATTAAATGTAGTCTCAATTTTTTTTGTTTAGCTACCCAGCTGTTCAAGCTGATGGACAAGTATAGGCCCGAGGACAAGCAGGCCAAGAAGCAGAGGCTGAAGGAGAGAGCAGAGGCCAAGGCTGCCGGCAAGGTTTGTTTATTCAGCATCAGTTATTTTTTTTAGGAACGAGTCCACGCCCTCCCTCGAATTTTTTGGATTTTTAGTATATTGAAATGTATTTTTTTTATTTCGCCGTTTAGGGGAAGGTTAAAAAATTGTTAATTTTTTTTTTTTTTAACAGTTTGTTAAAGATAAAACTTTATTATGTCTGATTTCAGAGTCTTCTCTTGGTATTTATTTATAACTCAGGAATGTTACATTCTCAGATGAATACTTTTTTTCCCCTAACATACAGAGCTTCCCCTATCATATTAGATTATCTCCAAGCTTTAACCCTTAAATAAAGGCATAATCCTAGCATTTTCTGCAAGAACTTTGTATTTCTAGCCTCGTTCAATTCTTCCTAATTCGTTTTAGACCCATTGACTATCAAATACTGTGGGATGTGTACGTGCTGTTTTTTTGGAAGGGTGGGGGAGATTAAATTCATATTATATACCTCAATGTGCTCAGCAGTTCTATCTTTATAATGCGTTTTATAGGAGGATGCACCCACCAAGCGTGCCCCAGTCATCAGACAGGGAATCAACACCGTCACCACTCTCGGTATATATTAACACCAGCTTTGATCCGCATTTGGATCTTTGATCCGAAATGATAAAATGGATCCGGATCCGGTTTTTCTCTTTCTGGCCTAATACTTTTTTATTAAATAGCGAAGGACAGTAAAACAACTAAATTATGCGAAATAATGACGACATTTTTATGAGTTTATTTTGATGGAAGATATAAAACATAAATTTTTTTTCACTTAATGAAGCTCAGGGACTGAATATCAAGAATTTGAGCTCCGTCGTTTGATTACCAACCATCGATTATAATTTTTATCATCGATTCTAATCCTTCCTGATGATCCTGAATCTTAATCTTTGAATTGATGATCCATTTTTGAAGTAAGCTTCCTTGCAAATTTAAATTCGGTTTTTGGTCCTGTTAAAAATTAAGTATTCCTCAACAATTATCAAAAGTTAAAAATAATGATCAATTAATAATTATTTTAACTTATTTCAGTTGAGAAGAAGAAAGCTCAGCTTGTTATCATTGCCAACGATGTTGACCCCATTGAGGTAAAAATGTTTAAGTTTTAAGGCAATGTTCATGTATTTTGTTTGTAATAATAATAATACATATTTCGGATCAAGCACAGTATTACAACAGATATCATATTTGAATAAAATTTTATATGATTTATGCTTTTATTTTAAAATGTCCAGGTTGTTTTTCTCTGAGCATTTGTACAGTAATATAAACAAACAAACGCGAAAATGTTTGCGGATTTCATAATATTTTTTCGCGCATATCCAAGATTTTACAAAAATAGAAAATATACAAATTTTAAAAATTTTGATCATTCATAAACCTTCCCTGGGGCCACGTGAGGTCCCACACAAAATTTGGGCCTGGTCGGTTCTACCGTTTTGACGTTTATTGGATACAAACAGCCAGACAAGCCAAATTAACATTTAGATTTGTTGAATTTATTAAGTGTGAATTTTCTATTTGACTGTCTCTTAGAAAGTATAATTTTAAAATTTTCTCTCTCAACATGTTAAATGGTTTAAAATATCATTTAACTATTTCTCTATTTCTAAACTTAAAATTCGGTGATAATAATGGACCAAACCTCTGTATAGTAAAAAAAGGTAGATGTTAGTTCCACTTATATTGAAAATATATTTCGGCCTGGGCTGACCCTCGTTCTTGATTGTTCCTGTCACAAAGATTAAGAACAAAACTAAACTTTTTGTTTACACCGGTTCTATTTAGTTGGTTCTCTTCCTTCCCGCACTCTGCAGGAAGATGGGAGTCCCTTACTGCATTGTCAAGAACAAGGCCAGGCTTGGACGCGTATCCAGGTAATTAATGAATATTTCTGGGAAATCCTTTCTTTATCTACTTTTTGCAATGTCTTTGTGGCGTACTGCATAATATCCTTGCAACAAATCCTAACCTACTGTAATATATCCCAACCTACTGCAATATATCCCAACCTACTTATATATATCCCAACCTACTGATGTCTATCCTAACCTACTACAAAATATCCCAACCTTCTGCTGTATATCCCAATCTAATGCAATACATCCCAACCTAATGCAATATATCCCAACCTAATGCAATACATCCCAACCTAATGAATTATATCCCAATCTAATGCAATACATCCCAATCTAATGCAATATATCCCAACCTAATGCAATACATCCCAACCTAATGAAATATATCCCAAACTAATGCAATACATCCCAACCTAATGCAATATATTCCAGCTTTCTGTAATATATCCCGACCTAATGCAAGATTTCCCAACCTAATGCAAGATTTCCCAACCTAATGCAATATATCCCAACCTACTGCAATATATCCCAACCTAATGCAATATATCCCAACCCAATGCAATATATCCCAACCTAATGCAATATATCCCAACCTAATGCAATATATCCCAACCTACTTTAATATATTCCAACCTAATGCAATATATCCCAACCTAATGCAATATATCCCAACCTACTGCAATATATCCCAACCTACTGCAATATATCCCAACCTACTTTAATATATTCCAACCTAATGCAATATATCCCAACCTAATGCAATATATCCCAACCTAATGCAATATATCCCAACCTACTGCAATATATCCCAACCTACTGCAATATATCCCAACCTACTGCAATAAAATATCCTAACCTTCTGCAATATATCCCAACCTACTGCAATATATCTCAATCTACTGCAATATATCCTAATCTACTGCAATATATCCCAACCTAAAGCAATATATCCCAACCTAATGCAATATATCCCAACCTAATGCATTATATCCCAACCTACTGCAATTTATCCCCACCTACTGCAATATATCCCAACCTAATGCAATATTTCCCAGTCTAATGCAATATATCCCAACCTACTACAATATATCTCAACCTACTGCAATATATCCCAACCCACTGCAATATTTAACAACCTACTGCTGTATAACCCAACCCTCCGATGTATATCCCAGTCTAATGCAATACACCCCAACCTAATGCAATATACTTAACCTATGCAATATATCCCAACCTACTGCAATATATCCCAACCTAATGCAATATATCCCTACCTAATGCAATATATCCCAACCTACTGCAATATATCCCAACCTATGCAATATATCCCAACCTAATGCAATATATCCCAACCTATGCAATATATCCCAACCTATGCAATATATCCCAACCTTTGCAATATATCCCAACCTACTGCAATATATCTCAACCTACTGCAATATATCCCAACCTACTGCAATATATCCCAACCTACCGCAATATATCCCAACCTACTGCAATATATCCCAACCTACTGCAATATATCCCAACCTACTGTAATATATCCCAATCTAATGTAATATTCAGGAGGAAGACCTGCACGGCTCTTGCTATCACCAATGTTGAGTCTGCTGATAGAGGAACCCTCAGCAAGCTCGTCGAGACGGTAATAGTTTTATTTACAGGGAGTGATTCGCTTAACAATTTTTTTATTTTTAACTAGTATACAATACCCGCTTTTCATTTTTGGAGCTGTTAAGGGCATTTAATGATAAATGTTTAAAAAAGAAATATTTTCTTAAATATGTCTCATTTAGTTAAATATGTGCTATACACTATTTAAACCAAGAAAATGTTTCTTAAAAAATTTTTACAAAAATGAAATTAGGGGAAATGACAGTGAAGGAAAGTTTAAGTTTTGTCATTGTTAATCGGTCCAACAACCAAAAGTTTAATCCTAAGAATAAATGTGCCCCTAAATCGAACAAAAATCTTAACCTCCGAATAAATATGTCCCTTATCAAACTGAAGTTTCAACCTCTGAATGTATGTGTCCTTTATCAAACTGTAGTTTCATCCTCTGAATATGTGTGTCCCTTATCAAACTGTAGTTTCTACCTCTGAATATATGTGTCCCTTATCAAACTGAAGTTTCTACCTCTGAATATGCGTGTTCCCCTATCTACAGAAGTTTCTACCTCTGAATCTATGTGTCCCTTATCGAAGTTTCTACCTCTGAATATGCGTTTCCCCTTATCAAATTGAAGTTTCTACCTCTGAATATATGTGTCCCTTATCAAACTGAAGTCTCTACCTCTGAATATGTGTGTCCCTTATCAAACTGAAGTTTCTAACTCTGAATATATGTGTCCCTTATCAAACTGAAGTTTCTACCTCTGAATATGCGTGTCCCTTATCAAACTGAAGTTTCTACCTCTGAATATATGTGTCCTATATAGACTGAAGTTTCTACCTCTGAATATATGTGTCCTATATCAAACTGAAGTCTCTACCTCTGAATATATGTGTCCTATATCAAACTGAAGTTTCTACCTCTGAATATATGTGTCCTATATCAAACTGAAGTTTCTACCTCTGAATATATGTGTCCCTTATCAAACTGAAGTTTCAACCTCTGAATATGTGTGTCCCTTATCAAACTGAAGTTTCTACCTCTGAATAAATGTGTCCCTTATCAAACTGAAGTTTTTACCTCTGAATATATGTGTCCTTTATCAAACTGAAGTTTCAACCTCTGAATATGCGTGTGTCCCTTATCAAACTGAAGTTTCTACATCTGAATAAATGTGTCCCTTATCAAACTGAAGTTTTTACCTCTGAATATATGTGTCCTTTATCAAACTGAAGTTTCTACCTCTGAATAAATGTATTTCCAGGTGAAGACCAACTTCAACGAGAGAGGAGAGGAGATCAGGAAACACTGGGGAGGTGGTTCTCTTGGAAGCAAATCTGCCGCCAAGGTAAAGTTACATTTTTTTTATAGTTTGCCGTTTAATTAAAAAAATAGCTTTTTAAGTGTTCCCTAAAAATTCGAAATTAACTCAACATAGTGGAATCTTTAAGTTACAAAAACATCTTTTAATATGTTTTATTTAGAGAAACAAGTACTACGAATTAACGCTGTCAATTGCTAAAAAAATCTACTCAAAAACTTTCGATCTTGGAAGGGACCTGGACATACGACTAAATTCTGTATTCATAACGTCACCCGTAATACCTTAATCTGAGAGCAACCCTGATGGGAAACTTGGATAGTAAAATCCTAAGATACAAATTCTAATTCTGTTCCTACTTTAGGTTGCCAAGATCGAGAAGTTGAAGGCTAGGGAGCTCGCCCAGAAGATCGGTTAAACACACCTTCATGTTCACTCTTGACCCATCCTCCTCAGGTCAACGCGTTGTGTACAGGCCTCACGAAATTTCTTCGTTTCAGATAAAATGGCGGGAAAAACAAATTTAACGAAGGATAAAATGGCGGGGAAATTAAATTCATCAAAAGAGGAGGTTCTTGATGATCCAAATAAGCAGGTAACTTAGATTTTGTAATTAAATTTATTTTTTATAGGGACTTTGTAAGTGCCCTTTTGTTTGATCTAGAATTAATGTTTTTGTCTTGATTTTTCTTTCAGATTAATATTTTAAAATGAATCTTGTTTTGGGGAAATTTATTTGTCAGGGTACAAAGTAAATCGGAATTGAAGTTACAATTCTTATAATCTTTTAAATAAATAAAGGGTGCCATAAC
>NW_019398261.1:0-19580 GCF_000591075.1 Eurytemora carolleeae
TATTTTAGTGGGGAAACCATCTCTGATGTGGATGTATATAACATGGCGACCAAGCAATGGAGGAAAATCAGTAATATGAACAATGTCCGACAATATCCTGGGTTGTATGCACATAAGGCAATATTGTAAATAAGGTTTTAGCTCCAATTTAAGTAAATGTCGTCTTTATTGCAACGGAGACTCAGATGTCACAGATACTTAACTAACATTTTACAAATATTGATTGTGCTAACACGTTTGAAGCTAAAAAATGCAATTCTATTTTAAGTTTTAGATTTTTGAGTTCGTTTATATTTAGTGAGACACAAAATGTATTATTCTTTAAAATAAGCAGTGACGTCATATGAGGATTATAGAGTGTCCTTTACTATAAAGTTAGTCTTTACATACGTTGGAGCTGCGCATCCAGGGCAAGGTACTAATGCAAGGAAGGTTATTTCAGAGGTGTACAAATTTTTGTCTGCAGTGTACTGTCTTTGGGCGGAAAAGTAAACACAAGACGGATGTCACAGCCTGGCATGGAATCCATTTTCACAAAATAATCTATGAAATATTCTGGTCATAGGAAACTATTATGTGAATTTCAAAATTATCAAAATTAAATGCTTTTAACCTCGTCAGATACTAGACGAACACTGATGCATCTATTCTTGTTTACAAATTCCGCCCAGAGAGAACTGGTTTCAATACGCAGAGTATACGGGACCGCAATTAACTTTCCTTGCATTAGTACCTTGATCCAGAGTATCTAACCTTTTTATACAACCTTGACATAAGGGGAAACTGATTGTATTTGGATGGGATCTTACTGTTGAAGAATATGATGGAGTCAGCTGGAAGTTTTCCAACACGGGATTAAGCAAATCTTTCCGTACCGGAGTTTCTGCACCTATTCCCTGCCCAACCTAGGCATAACATTTAAAGGAACTGTAAGCTTGAGTGACCCTTTATGTAATATAGCAATGCCCAATTTACAAAAAATGTGGACAAAAGCGCGGCTTTTTTGAATCAAAAAGTGTTCTTTGAGATTCTCCATTGTTTTAATTAGCAAGAAATGCCCAAGTTTGCAAACAAACCCTAAATAAAAATAAACGGTTTGAATAATCAAAAATATTGATATCTAATTCATACTAATATAGTTAAGACAAAGCTTTTATGGGTACCATTGTAAATCGGGCTTTGCCATGCTTACATGAAGGCACTACACTTGAAATTACACTTACAGTTTCTTGAGACCGGCTAGACATGGTACAGTTAAACCCTAAATAAGCCATATATCGAAAGAATTCTTCAAATGTCATATTCTTCACTTTCTGATAATTGAATGTTGCAGATATTTAGTTTTTTAATTAAATGATTATATGGAACTCTTTAACACTGTTTCCGCATATTCATGGCTATTTATTTATTTTCGCAAATACTGAGATTTACGAAATATAGTATAAATTACCCATTGAAAAATTGTCAAGACGACATTTGATAAATTCTTTCGATGAATGCACTTGCGCTCGAATTCTGAACGAAAAATCGGCTTTTTCTCCGGCCACAGTTGTCTTTGAAAAGTAAGACTATAATACCATTTTACCCTGAAATTAACCAAATAAGTGAACGGTCTCTATAAGTCTGGAGATAAACAATTTATAAACGTTAAAATAAAATTATTTTAAATTTTCAAATTTTATATATGATTATCCTCGGCTACGTCTGATATTTAAAATCTCAAATTTTTTCGAAAAACGTTCTTCGGAATTATGAGGCATAATATTAGGGGAAAGTGTTTTTGGTAAATTCAATATTTCGAGCAATATTTTACATGTGACAATAGACTGGTTTAACCAGTGTTAATTATATTTTAATATAATTTGTATTCCTAATTAAAAGGACTATCAAGGCTTATTTTGAATATACCTTTCATTTTTTGAGTGGCTTATGATATTAATTATGGTATCCTTTTAACCTTCGTAATATCAACGATGATTGTTATGTTTGAAAAAAAGTTTTTCTCTATTTTCTTTTTTGCTTAATTCAGTAAAAGTTACAGACAGATTTATGCTAAAATAAAATGAAGAAATTTGTTTTACCGACTTTTGCCCAACATTTCCTCTCCATGATTCCCCCAACTGCGAAATGTTAAGTTACTTAACGTCACTTGAGACAATAAAGTAAACTAACCTCCCGCTCTTCGAAGTTTTCGTGAAAAATTTTGGGCAATTTCATCTTAATCCCATTCCTGCAGGTGGGGGGGGGGGGGGNACATAACTCAAAATGTTTTGGTCTGATGCTGTTGAAATTTTCTGACTTTTCCTAAATTCCTCCCTTTGGCTATTACACCGGGCTTTATACTAACTGCCTGATTCCTCAGGCACACTGCCTGAATGACTACTTTTTCCTGTAACAAACTAAATCTTTGCTTTTACCCACATTCAGCTGTCAGATTTTGATCATTTTAGCTTTCTTAAAGCCTATGTTCTAAGGATTGCACATGTTTTGCAAAGAAATGTTTGCAAAAGAAATTTGCACATTTTTAGTCTTTCTTAATTACACATTTTGCAAATTTTTTTGGATATTTGAAATAGCATGGTCAAGGGCTTTTCAAAAATGTATATTTTATCATTTTTTGAACATTTTATTTTGCAAACATTTTTACTTTAAAACTGGATTTTGCCCAAAATCAAATGTTTGCAAATTTGTATTTTTTTTGCAGATTCTGAAAGTAGATCATAAGATCTTTCTAATGATTTATCATTTGTTATATTTGGACATCAAACATGGCATTTAGAGGGGGGGAGGTCAAATTGACCCCTCCCCAGCATATCCTGGTTTTCAAGTACCAGCAGTGGTAGGGCCAAAATTGGTCGAATGAACATTCCCTGTAAAGTAATTGTAAAAAAAATTATAATTATAATTCCTCTTAAAAATTAAAATATTCAATATTTCAAAAAGATCAAATTTAATATATTTAAAATGTGCACTGTGTTTAAAATATACAATTTGTTGGAAACGTTTATGAATTACAAAGTAATTTTCATCTAAAATATATATACTTAAGATATCATTTTTGAGTTAATCAACTTTATTTTAATAGATTTCAAACTAAAAGGAAAAAATAATATTTAGTTATATTTTAATGAAAAATTATATTTTTTTTTAAACAATTGTTTTTAACAAACTTATTTTCACAAACCGTGCTTGTAATTTATTTGATTATGTGATTAGATTTTTTATATTGCATTAATTTATTATCGATAGCTTTGTGTGTTTGTATTTATCCAATATTTGAAAATTTGAAAAAACTAATAAAAATAGTAATTTTTATTTACAACAAATCATGTTTTTTTCTTCAGATCTCTGAAATAAAAAATTTACGAAAATGTTAACATGATAGTTTTTATAAAGTACGAGGAGGGAACGCCCGGATGCCATGAGCCTCCGCGATTTGCTAGGCGGACACGAGCCTCCCAGATTTGATAGGCAGAAACGAGCCTCCCAGATTTGATAGGCACACCAAGCCTCCGCGATTTGCTAGGCAGAAACAAGCCTCCGCGATTTGCTAGGCAGAAACGAGCCTCCCAGATTTGCTAGGCAGACCGAGCCTCCGCTTCGCAGATATGAGCATGCGCAATGCAAAAAAATGTGCCTGTATAATACATGAGGTTGTAATACATTGTGTATTAAGTTTAGGTAAAAGATTTTTTCAAATTTTTCGACATAATGGCATGAGAGGTTTCTCAAAAATGAGAAGTATTTATCAATTATCATAAATCGTGCCTAATTATAACTAAAAAAGTGGTATAAAACTTTAAGCATTTTTTACATTAAAAGGAAAATACTTAAAGAAAAAATTTGAATTTCATTTCATCTTTTATAATCTTTAATTTAAGCGATACATTCTATATCTAGTTCAAATTAAATCTAAAAAATTGGTATCATTTATTTAAATCTTAACATTTTTCAAAAAAAGTTATTGTTTAAATCAAAGATTACAACAAAATTAACTAAATTTACTGCAGAAATATTTCTCCAAACATCTTCCTTTCTGCGTAAGAAATGTTTAAAGTTTTAGTATAAATCTTATAAACCACTTTATGAGTCCATATATGTTTCTAATCATGACAATCAATAAATAACTCGATAATTTTAAGAAAAATTTGTATGCCACTACGTCAAAAAAATTGCAAAAATTTTTCATTACACATAAAAACCAAGATTTAAATTAGCTGTGCTTATTTGTGGAGACTCGTTTACTGCATAGTGGAGGCACGCTCCTGTATGTATAAAATGCCTTATTTTTCACATTAGCTTTATGTGAGGTAAATAGAAGGTAGTTAAAGTAGTAATAATTTAAATTTTAAAAATTAAGATGTGTATTGATTTGTATATAAATGGTAGAATTCAGGGTAGTGGGGAATTGAAACTAAATTCTTGAATAAATGTTGATTAAAAAGTTTCAACTTGTCGGTGGTAGTGAGGGTAGTGGGGAATTGAAAAATAAAATAATTGAATAAATGTTGAAAAAAAGTTTCAACTTGTCGGTGGTAGTGAGGGTAGTGGGGAATTGAAAAATAAAATTTCAACATTTATTATTTTTTTTCATTTTCAAACTACCGTCACTTCCAAGACAAAAACTTAAGCAAGTCTTAAAGAAAAAAAAAAGGCAATTTAAAGATTTTTAAAGTTGAATTTCTTGCTAAATATTTTTTTTTTAATCATGATTTTACAAAAAATCTTATAGTTTTAAAAGAAAAGTATCTGCTTACTACCATACATACCTATGTTATTAAAAAATTCACCTATTTTTCAGCAAAAAAAGGCATTTTATACGTTCACGGCACGCTCTGCATAGCAGAGGCTTGGTCTGCATAGTGGGGGCCCGGTCTGCACATTTGTGAGGCTCGTGTCTGCATAGCAGAGGCTCATGGCGTCCAGGGGTTCCCTACCTCATACAACACATTGTGTACTCGAACCCAATTTAAGCTAGAATAATAAAGTGAGCTCAGTTCTCCTTGCTCAGACATAGCACCTTTGTGAATAGGTCATGACCTTCCATAGATTTCAGTTCCTTGAATAATTTTTGTTTCAGACGCTAAGTTCTATCTCTGGAGAAAAGAATTCCACAATAATATTTCCTGATACATACCCAAAGCCCTCCCTTTAGGCCTAAAACCGGGCTTTAATACTAACTGCCTGAGTCCTCAGGCACACCGCCTGAATGACTGTTTTTTCCTGTAACAAACTAAATCTTTGTTTTGACTTGTCAGATTTCGATAAAATTTAGCTTTTTGGAAATAAGAAAACGAATTGCACAAGTTTTGCGAAAAAAAATTGCAAAAAAATTCCTTTTACTGATATCTAAGTCTAATTTAACATAACATATGTAGAGAATAATTAGCTCATTGCCATCAAGCTGCTTTCTTAATGATTGAACTCAAGTTCGATCCTTCCCACTAGAAGAATGGTGGAAACTATGAACAAGGAGAATAAATATTTTGAAAATGGAATTGAAAGGGCTCCCAAGGGCCATTGACATTTCAAGCAGTTAGAAGAAATCGCCGAGTCATTCCATCCTTCCAAGTTCAGTTCTCCAGGGGTCGCGGGACCCGTGCATACTACATCGCAATCATTAGAGGTCTGGTTTACTACAGACCTCCTGATTGTTACGAAATAATTTGCGAGGCATATGCCACCAGTCGTAGAACAAGGTCAAGAAATATCAGCCTTTCTAATCAAACAAGTCATGCCAATGGGTGCACAGACCCTGCCACTGAGCTACAGTGGCTTGTAGAAATTCCTGTTAAATTAGTTCTAATGTATAAGATTTAAGTAATTCCATCGATAAAATTATTGCTGTAGCAGGGCGCGAACCAACTACCCTAGCCGGTGTAAGTCGTATCTCTAGATACATGACCACTGTCGTTGTAAATAGAAGGAGAATTTTTTATAAGACAATCAAATTTGAATTACTAAATTTTAGGTTACATTTATTTCATTGTAAGAAATATTATAGATATTTTTGATTTGTTTTGCAGAACCTAACAATTTTGATGTAGATTCAGTACTACTTAGACGTGTAATCCAATTAGAATACAGCAAATCATGTTTCAATCTTGATGAATCAAAATTATTGTTTAATCAAATTTTGAAACCAATTTTAGGATAATTGAAAATCTTAGTTTTAAGCTGAGGTATTGAAGAAAATTGTTTTCATGACTAAATAAATGCAGTCTAACAATTTGTTATATTAAAGTTTCGGTATTTCGCGGCATTTTAACGTCGTTTTTGCAACTATCTATCTAACTTATGTAGATTCACCACTCAGAATTGTAAACCAATGAGCGTTCATCATTCTTGTTTCCCACGCTAGAGATTTGTAGTGATGAATCAAAAGGACAGATTAATCGAAAATTGCAACTGATGTGATGATAATTAAAAATCTATATATTAAGTCAAGTTAATTTATGAAATTGTTCTTATGATTAATTAAATGCAGTTCAACAATTTTACAATGTCAAAATTTAGTCATTTCGCGGCATTTTTGACACAGTTTGTGTGACTGTCCATCTACTAACGGTTATTGCGTTCAAGACGACGAGGGTGGGAGTCAAAAAACCAAGAATTGATGATTGAAATTCACCAGAAGAAACAGACAGTATGAATTCCGTAGAATTGACTCTGAAGTCTCATCTCATCCTTTGTGGTTTACCCTGTATCTTCCGGTAAATAGTTAACGCTTTTGATTTATATCAGAAAATTTAATTTTGTCCTCAAAGAATTAAAAGTAAGTATGTAAAACGATGTTAAAAAAATCAATCAATCACAGTGATAACCAGACAACTCTGAAATAGGAAGACGACTTTATAACAATATTTAAGTGAATTTGAAGTTGTTACAAAGCAAATAGTTTTGCAAGAACTTATTATATCACTGATTAAGTAAAATAGGCCTATTTACCACCATAAAGCTATATGTCTCATGCTCAATGAACTATTTCACGTTAAAACTTGACTCTAAAAGTCGTCTTTTGATTACAGAGCTTTCTGGTTATCACTGTAGGAAGACAGAATTTAAGAAATCTTTTTATTTGATCTGGAAATCTATTGGAAAATCAACTCATGAACTGGGCCTGTGCAACACTACACAAATGCTGTGTATCATGTTGACTTATTTTACCTATTTAATATCTTTACTGAAGTTGAAAAGTCGTCTTCCTACTTTGCTATTTTCTTGTTCCAACTTCCAACTGAAGATTTGCAATTCTTTATCAATTACTAATCAGTTCAAATATAAAAATTATTTCAAATGCTTTTGTTTTCTTAGTGGGTAGAAAGTACCAACTGGTTAATCTCCACCTGGCAAATTGAATAATCGGCGAAACTGCCAACTCTAAATTTAAACTTGCCAAAATGTTAACTGTCGAAAAATAATTTTTACCAAGCTTGGGAACCCAGCTTTCCCTAAATATTATTTGTAACTAGCTTGGGAACCAAGCTTTCCCTAAGTCATAGTTATCCAAGCAGTTATGAACCAAGATAGAACCTGTTTAGGTTTATAATGATCAGTCTGTGATAATAACAGGTTCCAAGTCATAGTTATCCAAGCAACTATGAACCAAGATAGAACCTGTTTAGGTTTATAATGATCAGTGTGTGATAATAACAGGTTCCATGTCATAGTTATCCAATAATAATATAGGACCTGCTACTGAAATGAATAGTTTTCATAGTGATCTTGTAGCAATCACTGTTTCCAAAATACGTTATTCAAAGAACAAAATAATAACTATATATAGGACCTGTTACAAACATTAATAGTTTTCATATTGATTTGAAGCAATAACTGGATCCATATTATCTCCAAAACTATTGAATTAGATAGAACCTGTAACTAAATTGTCCAGGTTTTAACAGTGATCGATCCCACATCTTCACACATCTTCTAGACCTGTAGCTTGAGTCGATGTGTTGCTCTCTAAATTAAGCAAGGGGAGAATCTCATTCCTTTCAAACCATCCTTTTACTCTGCTTATTCCGGTGACACCATTTAAATCTGACCATTGATGTGCAAATTTGTAGTGGAGAATCTAAAAATTAAAACAATAAAATTCTCAACTTGATTAAGAAAAATGCCAAGAAGATTAGTGGTTAAATTCAAATTGGATTTAAGTTCAAGTTGATTTTATGCCTGTCTCTAGTCATATAACAATGCACAATGCACAGGTAAAATTCGTTCATTCTAGATTTAAGGGAACACCTACAACACTTAAAATAGAAAACAGATTAATCTCAAAAAGTCTAATAGCTAAAAATATGTCATAGTGGATTTCCGAAGAACCAGCAGAGAAAATGGGTAAATACTCATTGAATATCAAATTTCGATGGTTCTCTGATCTACTGGATTTACTCCTGTTTAATTATTTTTTAAATCAATGGCCGAATTTAAAGAATTTGAGAGGCGGTTTAAGTTTAAGCTGTGGCTTAAATATGGTTGGTACCACATATAATTGTATCATATGTTTCAAGATTTAAGCCGGTGCTTAGTTTAAACCAGGTTTTGGCAGATTTAAAACGCGGCTCAAATTCTTTAAATTCCATCTCAAGAACACTAAATGCAATTCTTTCTTCAAATTCAAAAATCTAAATTCTAACACTAATCTCCTGGAGAATTTTGGAAATATTATTTCCTATTTTTAATTAGATGTCAACTTGGGAGGGCAGTCGGATGTGAACCACAATAATTTTTAGTTACTTGCAAAATTTGAACCTTTTTGACTTCCAGTAGCCATGCGCCACACATATTCACATGTCCTTGCTTTTTATGATTGTAACACATGGATAATGGATAATTTTTGTGGCTATTGGCATCCTGCCTTCCTGCCCAATTATTTAACACCTAGTACTAGTAGTGTCATTAAAGTTTTTTAAATATAACTTGCCTGGAATACTATTCCAAGAATCCACAACACAAGAACATAAATAAACTTAAAGCATGAAGAATCCAGAGCTGAAGAACTTACAGAGGAAGTACAATTCCAGATAATCTCTTCATTGGCAACAGTTTCATTACTGAAACCAAACCTTGCATAGTCAGAGGCAAGATTAATGTCCGAGATGAGATCAACAAGGAGAGGAAGAAAAGAAAGGAGCCCCACCTTTATAAACGTTAAGACAGCAATACCAATGGTCTTCCATTTGTTTTTATCTGGAAAAAAATCTTTGTATCTCTGTATTATCCAGGAAAGAAGGGGACCACTATCTAGGGTCTCCTTTATACAGGAAAGACCTTTGTTTTTGTCCAGGTGAACCAGCTTCTCTAGCTGTAATAACTCAAGTCCTAAGACTCTATCATCATACTGATTTGCATAGTTCAGTGCTGTCTTGCTGAATATATGGTGATTCTCTACAGTATAGTGAATGATCTGATGTAGTTCATGAATATCAGGTTTTTTCGTAGATGTAGTTCCTTCGTTCAAAAAAACAATGATTTCCCTGCATAAATCCATATTGTTCTCCCTGCAGGCGGCTGACAGATGACTGCGTGTGAATTCTTTTATTCTATCTCTATTTGATCCATAAGCATCGATGATTTTTTGGATTCCAAACTTGATTAGAGCATCAAAATACAATTCACCTAAATATAATTTTAAATTGCTAATAATTTGTTTATAAGGTATGAAATTAGTTATGGAATAAAGAAAGTGTCAAATCTTTCCCTGGGATGAAAATTTCCCTGTTGATATTTCCCTGCAGTGTGGTTTTTGTGAATAATGTTCACAAATAATGTCACAAATAACTTTTTCTCATATTTTCTAAATAGACCTATGAACCTAACAAAAAAATTTATTTTAGAAAAAACTTTCTTAATCAGGCATATTATTTTCTAAATTCCTTAAAATAAGAGTTTGAGTCAAAATAATCATTAATAAATATTGCTTTAAAATTGTAAATTGTAAATTGTAAAAACAATCTGAAGGCAGGTAAGATTCTGCAAATGATATTTGCCAAACCAAACTGAAATTTTTACATAAATATCATGCAATAGATTGATGATATTTTTAGAAGATCAATACTATTTCTATTTCTATTCATAGCTTCTTTATAAGAATAAGATAATTGATGTAACCCAACTTCTTGAATTCTTTTGAGTTAGAATTGTGAATTAATAGTTTTTTCTTTACCAAAAGTATTATTTGAAAGGGGAAGATCATCTGTAAAATTTTTTTTTAAAGTTTGATGCTAAGTCAGAATGTGTTTTGGGATCAGGAGGGGATAAAAGAAATTGAGTTTAACCTATTTCTACTGATTGGGGTCTTTAGGAATGTTCAATTTTTTTGTTCAAACAACTCATCCTACCAAATTCTCTATTTAGACCCATTTCTGGTGATTGAAGTTTTGCATTTACACACAGAAAGCTTCTTATTTGCTCACCATGTATGTACTTTATTTTAACAAGACATGATTTAGAACCACAATAAAAATTTTAATTGTGGTTTCACATTTTTATCATCAAAAATCAAAAATGTTTGGAGATGATTTTTGTATTTAGCATCCCTAAACCTTCCCTGGGGTCATTTTAGGTGTCACACAAAATTTGGGCCCGATCGGTTCAGGCGTTTAAACATTTATTGGATACAAAGAAACAGACAAACAGACAGAAAATCAAAGTACATATAACTTCAGTTTGCAGTTAATAATCAGTTCCTGGACAATTAGATGAATAAAAAATGTAAATTGTTGAGCTCCAAGTTTTTACAAAAGTTCCTAAAATGAGGTCCAACTCCAAGTACATATATAGTAGAGTGTTATACAAACATACAATTATTACATATATAGTAGAGTGTTATACAAACATACAATTATTACTATATATATAACTATAAGGAATTTAACAGAAATTTTAAAACAACATTTATGAGTTTGTAAAAAGAAACTTACTGTTTTCAAGTCTGATGNAGTGTTATACAAACATACAATTATTACATATATAGTAGAGTGTTATACAAACATACAATTATTACTATATATATAACTATAAGGAATTTAACAGAAATTTTAAAACAACATTTATGAGTTTGTAAAAAGAAACTTACTGTTTTCAAGTCTGATGTATCTTTCAAGTGGATTTTCCGAGGTCCCAAGATAATTAGCCATCAAATCTGCACCTATTGCATAGTTCAGTGCTGTCTTGTTGAATATATGGTCATTCTCTACAGGGTGAATGATCTGATGTAGTTCATGAATATCAGGTTTTTGGGTAGATGTAGTTCCTTCGCTCAAAAAAACAATGATTTCCTTGCATAAATCCATATTTTTCTCCCTGCAGGCGGCTGACAGGTGACTGCGTGTGAATTCTATTATTCTATCTCTATTTGATCCATAAGCATCGATGATTTTTTGGATTACAATCTTGATTAGAGCATCAAAATAAAATTTACCTAAATATAATTTGAAATTGTTAATAATTTGTTTATAAGGTATGAAATTAGTTATAGAATAAAGCAGGCATCAAATCTTTCCCTGGGATATTAAAAAAGATGAAAATTTCCCTGTATAATAATTGAAGGACTGCAGTGTGGTTTTGGTAAATAATGTTGACATTATTAGCTAGTGGTGTCACAAATAATTTTTTCTCATATTTTCTAAATAGACCTATAAACCTAACAAAAAATTAATTTATACAAAACTTTCTTTATCAGGCATATTATTTTCTAAATTCCTTAAGATAAGAGTTTGAGTCAAAATAATTATTAATAAATATTGCGTTATATCAAGTATATATCCTTAAAAATGCCAATGTAAAAACAATCTGAAAGCAGGTAAAATCCTGCATATGATATTTGCCAAACCAAACTGATTTTTTTACATAAATATTATGCAATAGATTGATAATATTTTGAGAAGATCAATACTATTTCTATTTCTATTCATAGCTTCTTTATAAGAATATAAGATAATTGATGTAACCCAACTTCTTGAATTCTTTTGAGTTAGAATTGTGAATTAATAGTTTTTTCTTTATTAAAAGTATTATTTGAAAGGGGAAGATCATCTGTAAAGTTTTTTTTTAAAGTTTGATGCCAAGTCAGAATGTGTTTTGGGATCAGGAGGGGATAAAAGAAATTGAGTTTAACCTATTTCTACTGATTGGGGTCTTTAGGAATGTTAAAATTTTTTGTTCAAACAACTCATCCAACCAAATTCTCTATTTAGACCCATTTCTGGTGATTGAAGTTTTGCATTTACACACAGAAAGCTTCTTATTTGCTCACCCTGTATGTACTTTATTCTAGCGAGACATGATTTATAACTCTGATCCAAAATTCCAATAGGCTACAAGGCGCTTCGCGCCCATATTTGCAACTTTTAATTGTTGCTCAATCTTTCAGCATTTTCGATTTTTTAATATAACCACAATAAAATTTTTAATTGTGGTTTCACATTTTTTTCATCAGAAATCTAAAATTTTTGGGAAAAGTTTTTTGTAATTCTTAGCATCCATAAACCTTTCCTTACAAACCTTACAATCATACAATTATTATAGTAGAGTGTTATACAATCATACAATTATTACTATATTAGGAATTTATTAGGAATTTGATAGAAATTTTAAAACAACACTTATGATTTTGTAAAAAGAAACTTACTTTTTCCAAGTCTGAAGCAGCTTTCAAGTAGATTTTCCGAGGTCCCGGGAATATTAGCCATCAAATCATCAAGACAATGAGCTTAAAAGTTGTTTTAAAGTTTAATTGAGTTCTTGCCATAAACTTAGATTTTTAAATCCCTATATCTTTGCAACCAAATGGCAGACAACTTTGATATGTCAAACAAACTCTATGACTGTTCAAATAATCTAAATTTAAAATATAAAAGGTTTACACGATCAGGTTGCCAATTTACAGGAAATAAAAAACTTGTTGCAAAAACTCAATTCCTTTAATCTGCGAGTAAAGGAGTTTATTCCTATTCTTTCATCACGAAAAAATCTTTTAAGCTTAGTGAAATGAAATATAAAAATTGGATTTTCAAAATCAGGAATATGCCTTGCTCTTCAAACAAGCAGGAAAGTATCAGAGCTTTGTCCCATGCATTTCAGATTCTAATATTATTTCTAGAGAGAGAAGTTTCTAAGGAATATTTATGTATTATGCCACACTTTTATAGAATAAAGGTGAATTAAGATTTTTATTTATTAAGGTTTTAATAGTGAAATATCAATTTAAACTCTATCATATTACTTAAGAATATAAAAATTCAAGAAATTATTTATCAACTTACAATTGGACTGTAAGTATAATTTCAAGTGACCCTTCATGCAAAGAGTTAAATGCCAAATTTACATCGGTAAACTTGAAACCTTCATCTTATCACAGAGGACAGAAAACGCCTAGTTTTTATCTCTAAAATGGTGTTCAAATTGCAGGGGATATGACTTATTTCTTACACTGAGTGTAAGAATTTGGTACAAATTGAAAGATTGGGTTTTTAGGATCTCAACCCATATCGAGAGTAAAAATCGATAATAAATAAAAATACTGTAACCAACATTTCATTAATCATGACGAGGAAAACTATAGTTCAAGAAAGTAAATATTAATATCTCTTAAACATAAACAGCTTTCAAACAAAGTTTTCGACAATACCAAGGATTTCTCTAGATAAATAAGGATACGTTCATTGATCAGTCATTAATCAGTTAACGGGTACTGTTGTGAATCAGACATGCCACTCTAGGAATGAAAGGTCACTAGAATTTTGCCAACAGTCCCTTTAAAATCCATTTTTTTTAAATAATTGAATTTATCTCCAAAATTGAAAATATTGTTTTAATTTCTTTGCCAAAGGTAAAAACTAAAATCTTCTATAATGTGTCCATTCTTTTTTATAGTAATATAATTTATTTTCTATTTCATGTATTTAGTTTTTTACCTTTGCTAAGCATTTTTTCCATTATCTGCCATACATGACGATCCGTCATAGGGGCATAAAACTTATCAATCTCAAGAAATATCTGAATTGGAGTTTTGTTCAGTTCTGGGTGAACTGAATCCACATCTAGATAGTTCAATAATTCATCAAGACATTCCAGGGATTCTCCCTCAACAGCTATATGTAAGGGAGTTCGTCCTTTTCGGAGTTCTTTTCCTTGTTCTGTAGGCTGGAGTACATTAGCTCCATGTGTCAGTAGAACGTCAGCAATCTCTAGTTTATTCCATCTCAGAGCAACATGGAGAGGAAACTCACCAGTCGAATCATTTAAACTTGAGATCAGGCTACCATCATATTCTACCAGGAATTCTACAATCTCAGGATATCCATAAAATATAGCATAGTGGATTGGAGTGACTCCATCATTATTTTTAAAGGTTGGAGATAATGCACAGGAATGTATCAACCATTTAACCATCCCCAATTCTCCATGTACACATGCTACGTGCAGTGCATTCCAACCTGCACAGGAATTAATATTAATGAAGGGCCCGGCGTTGCCCGTGGAAACAAAATGTTGAAATAAAGAATAAAAAAATGAGTGTCCACAAAAATTGTTTGCCCAATCGGTTCAGCCGTTTGGCCTGCTCTACGCAGCATATATATTAATGTCTTGTTTTATTATGTAGAATATATTGATTTAAAAATTTGAAACATCAAAGGTTTAAACCATCAGATTGCAAAGATATAGGGATTAGAAAATTTGGGTTTGTTCTTTTAAAGAATAGCGAGAAGAAGTTTTTTATTGTGCGACGGTTTAAGTTAAAGAGAAGTGGTAAAACATAGTTTATGAGGTTCAACTACTACTCACTATTCATTAAACTTGGACCCTGATGTCATAATCTTTAAAATTTTGAATTCAGATAAAGGTCGAATAGTCCAAGGTTGCAATAATAAAGTTGGTAAAAAATATCGAATTCTATGTTTTTGTTGTTTTTGGAAAAAAAGAACATTTTGCTTATTTTTATAGCTCTAAATTGGAAAAGAATCTTTTATTGCTTTGAAAAAGATAAGATTCTTTTTAAGGTTAAGTTTTAAAAACGCCCGTCCCCACTAACCCTTTTTTATCTGACAAAAAAGTTAAAGAAAAAACATTATGATTTTTCAGTTTTATCAGTTTTTGTAATTTATCAACAAAAATAAGATTAAATAAATCATACCACGATAATCTCTGAGTTCGTTTATATGATACACTAGACTCCTCCTAAAAATACCGAATTTTGATAAAAGAACATTTATCTGTTAAAATATAATTACTTGTAGAGTTGACATTGTAATATGTGAACATGAAAAAATAAAATTAACCTGGGAGTATTTGTCCTGTAAGGGTAGAATGCTTCTTTTATATATTCATAAAGTTCATCACTTGTGAACTTAGGGAGAGATGTAGACACCATTCTTAATTAGAAAAGGTCGTAAAAGTTTAGGTCAAGGAGTATGAAATAGAAGGGAGAAATAAAAAAATGGATGCACTTTTATAATATACAGGGTAAAAATCTGTAAAAATATTTGAGTAATTAAAATATGAAAGTTTTGTTGTACAACTGGATTCACTTCTTTTTCGTAAACAAGTGTTAAAAATTACCGCCATTTTCATAAATGCATGATTCATCTCTTGTGCGAAAAGTTTCTAACATTAATTCTGACAATTTTTTATTAGTTATTTCTCTGTCATTTTTTGAAATTTTTCCAATATGTAAATAGATTTGAGTAACTGTAATATGAACGTTTTGCAATATAACAAAATATCCGCAACATGTATGTATTGCAGAAAAAAAAATTTAGTTTTCTTATACACTAGTATATTACGATAAAACGTTTCACTTGCAGTTTCACCTTTTTTTGGGTGGGCGGGTTAGATAAAACTTTTGCACGAATGTAGCTAAGGTAAAGAGCTACCTCAGGGTTTTTAAATTTGTCGATACCTCTTTTCGTTGAAGAGTTATTATTCTTCAAAGTCAACCCCGCCGAAATACTTTAGTTTTATTCAATAGAGCTGAATTATACATTTATGAAAATGGCGGTCATTTTTAACACGTGGTAGAGAAAAGAGGTAAATCCAGTCATAAAACAAAACGTTCATATTTTGATCACTTAAATTTTTTTTACAGATTTGAAAAACGTCAAACAATAACAAAGTTACAGCAATTTGAAAATTGGCAAGATTAAAAGAACACCCTGAAGGTTGCATTGGACTGGTGTCTGGTACAGTCTGAAGTCAGAATGCTCTACCAGTTTAAATGTATATTTAAAGGGAGTGACTTGCTAGACATGGTAGTTGAGCTGAAAGTGCAGTATTGTAGAGAAAAACTTTAGAATTCATTTTATACCAATGAGACACTTTCACTTTTAATAAGAGCGAAAAGTCGTTTTTAATATTTCACCAGTTGTTTCAGTCACCAGAAGAAAGTTTCTTTTACAATTCTTAAATAACAAAACATGTAACAAATGCAGTTGCATACAAACTAGTTGCATACATAAAAACATGTTGAGGAAAATAATGAACTTATATCATTGAAAATAATTTATTAAAATTCATTTCATAACCTCGCCAGTTTATGCAAATTCTTTCAGCTCTGGTCGCTTGTTGGAGGTTTTCTTTATCTTAATTGTGAAGACGATATTTTGAAGAAATATCAAATTATAGAAACAGCAAAGGTAATGATGATAATGAAATAATCGATTCTTCTCTTCTATACTATTGCTTTTATCGAAAATTTCTGTTAAGAAATATGTTCCAAAACAGCAAATCAGTCGATACTTTTTTCATGTTTTGTCCTGGTTATTTAATAATTGTAATAAACGTTTCCTCTGCTGACTGAAACAACTGGTGAAATATTACAAACGACAAAAGGGGGGTCAAAAGTATCTTTTGATCCCCCCCCCCTTTCTAGAGACTAACTTAAAAGTTTACTGTAACTTATTTTCCAGTAGATACTTTAAGGTGCTTTAACAAAACTAATAGTTTGAACAAATCAGCTTATATTCTCCGAGGGAACAAAATCTTTAAATTCTTTTAATGCGTAAATATAATTTTTGTGTTGCTGTTCCCTCAGAGGGTCATTCATTTCGTAATTCATTGATAAATTATTATTTTCATCAATCCGAAAGATTTTAAGTTGTGACTTTAAAAAAATGATTTTACAGATGCAAAATTGTATTCTACTTGGAATTCTAATTGGCATGTTTAAAAAGATTTTTTTTTACAAAAATCAGAAATGGCTTCATCAATTGAGTTGTAGTGATAAAAAATGTAAAAAACACTAAAACCAATGAAAATTTTAAACAGAAATTTAAAACATGGTTATTTTGAAACTGTGTTGTTTTCCCGAATTCAAATCAAATTACAGAATACAAAAATATTGAATATGAACCAATTTAATGCAAAAAAAACACATTTTTTGAGTACTTAAAAAATTTAGTTTGAGAAAAATATTTTTTTTACCATAGCTTGCCCAATTTTTATATTTTTGAACTCAATAAATTGTTTTTATCTCCGGTTTTCACGCTGATTTAAATAATACCCATATCGATAATTAATAATTTTAAAAATTTTACTTACACAAGTGGTTTTTTTTTATATTTTTATCTCTTAACCTTACTTGAGGGAGCCATTTTAGATTTTTGTAAAAAATGCATTTGAAAATTATGCCTTAAAATTCCATGTAGAATACAGTTTTGTTTCTGTTCAATGATTTCAGAAAAATTTCACAAAATCTCACACCCCTAACTGTTAAAAAAAATTCTTCTGAGATGAGATATTTTCGAATTAATTTACTTGCTATTTTTTTTTGTGTATATAAAGGAAATGAGTTTTAGCCACAAAATCTGATTTTCCAATCGCCATATCTTTGCAACCTGATGGTGTTAACATTTGATATTTCAAACTATTCTTATTTGATCTAATATTATTCATAGTTTGAAATATCTAAGGTCTCTGACATTGAAATGCAAAGATATAGGGATAAGAAAATCAGAGCTTGTGACAAAAACTCAATTCTTTTGAAAGTATAGTTCTAAGGTAGCAATATTTTTACAAATTTAAAGAGTAATTTGCTATTTTGAGCACTTAAAATACTCACTTTCAATTCAATGCTCATTCCTTTAAAAAAAATTAATTTTGCTTCGTCACCCTGCACCCCTTCCTTGCTCGGTGCTCCCCCCCTTCCCCATCAAGGTTTTATTAGGAGTTTGATGCCCCCTTTTCAAAGAGCTGGATCAGCCCCTGATTGGTATTAATTGTATCCTAAAGTTTTTCTCTACAATACTGCACTTTCAGCTCAACTATAACCATGTCTAGCAACTCCCTTTAAAGAATGAGATTGATCAGTGAAATGGATTTAACCTGAAGTAAATAAATGAAAGAAATGGATTCACTCCTTCTTATCCATCACAGATTCTTGAGGATAATCTCTGCAGAGGATGTATCTAAATATTCTTCTCTGGTGTTATTTGTTTTAACTTCTTTTACTTTAAACCTTAAAATTAAACTGAACAAACACTGAGAAAAAAGATAAGAATTTTAATCATACACATAGATTAATCATACAGGCATAGATTAATAACAACACAGATAAAAAACTAGATGTTGCTTTTCAATAACCCTGAGGCAGAAGCTGGGGTGATGATAGTTCTCTACCTGTGTGCTCAGTTAGCTGTACTGTACACTTACAACTGTTTATTAATATTGATATACTATAGGTTAGGCCAGAATCAGCTTAAAATAAACAAATATGCAGTACGCTCTCGGTATAGTTCATGGCCTATACAATTAGTAAAGGATTAGCGTACATCATCACTCTATAAACTATGTATAACCTCGTCGGGCATAGGCCCAAAAGAGTTACGCGCATTCAGCGTTGAATTACAAGACAGAGAGAGAGCATGCGCTGCCTTGGCGGAACTCCTTTGGGCTTCTGCCTCAGGGTTATTTTTAACGAAAACCCCCTAAATCTTGAAAAGTAGACATCAAGTGTTCTATCTGTGTTGTTATTAATCTATGACTACAGGGTTACACACAGAGGATGCGAGTTTAAAGGTGGCTTATGAATCTACAGATATCAAGGTAGTGTGTTTTAACCACATGTTGACCAACTGTAGCAAATGATATTAAACAAAATGTAAAAAAAAACTTTCTTTAAATCTTGGATACCAATAATAAGAGAAATTAAATTATACACGAGCAATTACATCATTTAAATGGAAAGAAAAGATAAATGTTTTGAATTAATTGTAAAAAATCATCATCATTGGAGCCATCTTAACCTAGAAACCCCCAGATTTTCATCTGAGACCTCCAGATTTTCATCAGAAACCTCTAGATTTTCATCTAAGACCCCCAGATTTTCATCTGAGACCTCCAGATTTTCATCTGAGACCCCAGATTTTCATCTAAGACTCCCAGATTTTCATCCGAGACCCCCAGATTTTCATTGGAAATCCCAAACACTCATCGAAGACCCATAGATTTTTATTGGGAACTCCAAACTTTTCATTGGAGACCCAAGATTTTTTTCGATGAAAATATGGCTCCGTTGAGATGTCATTGGAGGTCTCAAATGAAAGGGGTCTACACTCTACGATAGATTGAAAATTAAG
>NW_019398262.1:0-18501 GCF_000591075.1 Eurytemora carolleeae
TGTGTTAAAAAAGAGGAAACAACTGTAACATTAATACTTTAAAGTCATGTAATTCTGTTAAAATAATTTTGTCATTTTCATGAACCAAAATTTAAATAACACATTGGCAATAAAAAAAACCGTATATAATTCAAATATTAAAAAAATAAATTTTTCTTTAAAACTACGTGAATTTTTAAAACTTTTTTCCTAAACTGTAACAATTATCTGTGGACTATTTTCCCAGACTGTTGGCCGAGGTTGCGTGACAAAATATATTTTGAAATATTAGCCACACCGCGGTAAGATTCAAACCTACACCCTGAACGATATCCAAAGTCTGTTGAAAAAATACATGAGATATTCATCATTTTGTCTTTGAAAATTGTTTTTTATTTCTCCATTATAAAGTAGTATGCAGTGCAGAATGCGGATTTCTGCACCAGAAACACTGTTAAAGCTAGAGAAACGACAATTTCATTGGCGGTTCTGGGGGAGGGGGGAAGCAGTCCAACACCCCCCTGAGTAAAATCAGGGAGGGGTGTGTCTCTCCTTTAAATTTTTGATTTTGTTAATACTTCTTAGGCTCTTTGTATAAAACTTAAATACTAAACATATCTTTATTTAAGCCATAATTAACCCTATTCCTGCTGGGAGGGGGGGTAATTTTAACCCCCCCCCCCNGCGGTCTAAAACCGGGATTTTATACTAACTGCCTGAATCCTCAGGCACACTGCCTGAATGACTACTTTTCTTGTAACAAACTTAATCTTTGTTTTGGCGTACTTTCAGTTGTCCGACTTTGATAATTTTTAGCTTTTTTGGAAACCTATGACATTGCAAATTATTTGCTTACAAAAGAAATTTGCACATATTTAGTTTTCTTAATTAAACATCAGGTTATCTAAAATTTTGCTAAATTTTTTGCATATTTAAAATGGCATGGGCAAGGGCTTTCAAATATGTATATTTTATCATTTTTTGAAATTTTTATTTTTGCTATCTTTTTATCCATATAACTGGACTTTTCAAAAAATAAACTTCAATTTTTACAGTTTGCAAAATGATGTATCATTTCTCATGTTTGATAAATTCATTTACCCTAGTTTTCAAGTACACAAGCATAAATGAAAAAGTGCATTTGCGCAGAAAGCCTATTTGCGATCTTTATACATTTGCAAAATGGGGAAAAGGAAGCTTTACCTTTTTATTGTAAGTTGTACTTTTCGATGCAACTCATGGGACGTGTAAAATCCTGACACAAGGGGGTAAAAAAAAGGTTGCGCTTCGCGCGCTTATTTATTCTATCCCTTGGACATTATCATCCACAATATTGATAAATTAAAGGTTACTGGTGTAAATTGGACATATCTCTCTTTTAATGACTGGTTTCTTAAAATTACGTCTACAGTCGACGTTACAGGGAGTGACGGCTATGTAAGGTAGTTGAACTGAGTATGCAGTGTTGTGGAAAACTTCATTCGGATTCATTTGAGACATATTAGAAAATACCACATTTTTACACTCGAATTAATCTATTTTTAGTTAATCAGACGTGTTTTTATATTTTTTTCATTTAACATTTAAGTCATGCACTATCATATAGACACATATATCCGACCTCCAGTTTGACCTCCACTCAATAATGACCTCAATCAATAAAAAAAGGCATGTGAGGTATTAAATCGTAGGTTTTTGTGTTCCAATTCCCTTCTAAGACCCCTTTTTGACCATTAGTGATACTTAAGGTCGTTGCCCGTTGGTCTCCTAACTTTGATGACCTCTATAGAGGTCAAAATATGAAAGCAATAAGAATAAATCATGTGAGGTATTAAATTATGGATTTTTATGTTCCAATTCCCTTCTAAGACCCCTTTTTGGCCATTAATGATCCCTAAGGTCGTTGCCCGTTAGTCTCCTAACTTCGATGACCTCTAGAGGTCAAAATATAAAAGCATTAAGAATAAATCGTGTGAGGTATCAAATCATGGGTTTTTTTGTTCCAATTCCCCTCTATGACCCCCTTTTGACCATTAATGATCCTGAAGGTAGTTGACCTCCAAATTTCAATGACCTCTGTAGTCTGTAGGTCAAAATATAAAAGCAATAAGAATAAGTCACGTGAGGAATCAAATCATAGGTTTTTGATGCTCCGATAACTTACATTTATTTTTTTAATGCTAATTTTATTTCTAAATTGCTCTTGCTGAAAAAATAATTATCGCTGATCTGAAGAAACCTCAAAATTACTTTTTTCATAATATATGAACAGATGAAAATAAAATGTGAAAAAACAAAAATTTGAAAATCCGGGAAATCGATTTTCGAAGAAAAATCTTGAAATAACTGAAATATAGAATTTTCCAATGACACCTTGATTATAAAAACGAAATTTGTTCCCTCAGCTTCCAATAACTTTACTGCAAAGTTTTTTTAAAGATATAATTCAACAATCTGGTAAAATTACAGAGTTTAATTTTTTTTTTTCTTTCTGTACTGTTGCATCCGAAACACATGATATGATTATTAGGTCTAATTGTGATTGAAAGTCTAAGTTTACTGAACTGAAACATTTATTTTTCCATTTAGTCATTAATTTTCCCCATCGCAGTAATTTGAATCCCCCTAAACCCAATTTCTAACATTCTTGCCAAAAATATTTATTGAAAAGGAGGGGGGGGATATTTTAAGAAAATATAAGTTCAGAAAACCGACCCTGGATCGGTTCAGCTGTATCTATCTATATATAAAGTTGTAATCTCTGTTTGTCCGATCATTACTCTGGAACCCCTGGACCGATTTGCCTCAAATTTTGATTGGAGAACTCGGGAGATCCACGGGAATGTTCTTAGATTGGTTTTGAGATTCCAAATTGAGTCGGTCGATTTAATAGCGAAAATTTAGTTTCCCGGTAAAATCGTTCAAGTGCGGGTAAACGGCGGGAGTAACTTTACGTAACCTTGGCAGCGCTGGGTTCCCAACCTAGTATACAATGAAGACAAGCAGAACATTCAAGATAAAAATCTAAATAATTATCTTACTAATTTCATTTTTCTTGTTTTTTACGATTTACTTTACAATCATAAATTCTTAACACTTTGTAACATTAAAAAAAAAATTGTGAAAATATATTTTGATAAAAATAAATGTTTTCTTTAAAAATAAAGATATATTATGTGAAAAACTTTATATCAAATTAAAAATAGTGTAAGTCAATACATCATATATTCAAATTTAAATTCATTGTTCGGGCTACATTGATTTTTTTATTTTTGTAAACAAACTAAAATACATAATACAACCAAAAAAATAAAAAATGTATTTTTTGTTATTGGTAACCAGCACGCAGAGTGAAATGTCCTTCAGGGTGTCCTAATAAACATGGTAATTCAGTGACGATTTTGATATCGTCTTTGTAAGTAATTAATAAGTATGGTGATGCCTACTATAGAAAGCTATAGTCCGTCTGCTAGAGTTCAGAAGTACTGTTAATGTTTTTATTGCATACTGTGGTGTACTTAATAATATCAGAAATTCGTGAATACAAAACACTTGTTTCTCTTCACTGTTAATCAAGCACAAAGCCCAAAACTTAAGACAGGGTATCGTTATGAAAACCAGTTTTAAAACCAGNATGTTTTTATTGCATAGTGTGGTGTACTTAATAATATCAGAAATTCGTGTATACAAAAACACTTGTTTCTCTTCACTGTTTATCTAGCACAAGAATGTAAGGCAAGGAAAGGTTATTGCGGTCGTGTATACTCTGCGTACATATATATGAAACCAGTTTTCTTTGGGCGGAATTTGTTAACAAGAATAGATGCATCATCAGTGTTCGTATAGTATCCGAGGAGGTTAAAAGCATTAAATTTTGATAATTTTGATAGTTCACATAATAGTTTCCTATGACCAGAATATTTCATTAATTATTTATGTGAAAGATAGATCCCATGTCAGGCTTTGACATCCGTCTTGTGTTTACATTACCGCCCAGAGACAGTACTCTGCAGTACAAAAGATGTTTACACTTCTGAAATATCTTTCCTTGCATTACATCCTTGATCTAGCAGGAATATTACAGAATATCATACAACATGTTGCAGAATAACGTAACAGTCTTTTACCGTTGACATCAAATACACTTTAGCAGACGTAAATTTATTTTGTCCATTGAAATTAGGTAACAAATCGCCAATTTTTTACATTTCGAATTCGTATCTGAATGTTTTTTGGGATACCCTGTACAATACTTTCATAAATAATATAAAAACTGACATTACAGAAATAATTTTAAACTTAATTGGGAAAAATTTTGATAAAAAACATATTTTGCCACAAACTCAGATTTTTTAATCCCTAATCTTTGCAACTTAATATCAAATCAAATCAAATCATTAAAAGCATGATCTAAATTCATTGGATATTAGTTCTGAAACTAACACTTGGCCCATTTCTAACACTGAGTGTTAGAAATGGGCCAAATCTGCAAAGTTATCATTTTCAAGAGTATATATCTTTAAATCTAAGACAAGTAGAATAAAATTACACCATACATTTATTAAAAATGGCTAACACTATATATTAAAACAATAAATGTTAATTTTAAACTAATAATAAGGTATGAGAATTAGTCTTTGATGATTCTTGATTTCATTTTCGAACATATTCCCATTTTGAAACATTTACCGGATTTCGACTCATGTCACGTTTTCGGAATATATCCTGGTTTTGAGACAATTACCGGAATTCACATTAATGTTAATTTTTAAGCATTTACGCACGTAACGTAACAATACAAGATTTTTTGATAAGGTTAAATAGAAACAAAATAGAAATAAAAACAAACTGTTTTTTTTTAAATTTAATAATCATTACAGCATTGAGAAATCAAAATATTAATATAATTTGTTTTTACAATATAGAATTAACTAGAAATTTAGGAAAGTGTTTGTTTAAAATGCTTGAAAATAAATCATCGATATTCTCTAATTTAGCAAATGAAATGTGGAAACTTAGATTCTAGAAATAATTTAGAAGTTTATTTAGTCTTCATAAGATAATTTTTGTTTTCAGTGATTTATTTTGTAAGCTACGAAAGTGAGTTTTGTTTTGAATTGCGGATTATACTCAAAAATGGGAAAGTAGGTTTTGTCTCGAAAACGCGACAATGTTTCAAATTCAGGATATGTTCGAAAATGGAAAACCTGACATTGTCTTGAAAACAGTCAAGAGATTGATTATAAAAAGAACTCCTTTTATAATTTTGATCTAAAAACAAAAGTTTAAAATTGGGAATTGTTGTCCTCCCCATTTTTGTGAGATATTTTGTAACTTGTTATTACAAACAAAGTTCTTTTCAAACAGTGTGTCTGAAAAAAATTCAGAGGAAAGTCGACTAGTCGTCAGACATTTTTTTGTATTTGTGTTGCTTGAGATGAATGAGGGTTTGAGTTGAAGAAATGCAACGCCTCTTTGACGTATACAGAGTGTATCCTGAACTTTGGGAAACTCCGGTCTACCTTCAGTATACGTAACAAGAGACCTCGCTTACATGTTCTCCGCCATCTTGGATCCGCCGCCATCTTGTCCAACTAAATATTACCGCATTTCTCGAGTTTTCTTCTTTCCCGGAGTTTCCATTTCGACATTCATGATCCTAAAAAGAAAGTATTAAGTCAAATTCCTTCCGTAAATTCCGTTTAAACAAAAATGCATTGATAAAAAGAAGAAAGAAAATGTGCTTCCACTTTCAACTCATAAAAGAAGCTTAAAAAATGAGGAAAAAATAAACGTATACTATTTATATTTTTGACATAAAAAAGTTTTGAAAAGTTAAATAAAACTATTTTGTTCAGTTTAAAACTATCCTCGATATGAATGATATGTAGGAATTCCAAGAAGTAAGACTGAAAGAGTTAATAAAACGAATATGTGATTTTTCCCTAATTTTGCCGTATTCTTTCATATATGAGGTAAGAAATGTCACTAATTTGTCTTCTTTATGAATGAAATGTCACAAAGAACTTTGTAATTTCTAACATTTTCAGAAATGCATCTTTCTGCCAATTACAAGTTACAAAACCATTCAATATATATTTTAAGAAAAAAAGAAAGACGACAAAGATTCCACAGTTTTTGACAATCACTGTATGAATTAATCGAAGTGGCGTTTCCCAGTTTAAAGTAGAGAGAGAGAGAGAAATGGACTCGGAGTAAAAGTAAAAACGGCGCTCAATACCAGCACAGCTCTAGAACACAGGGTGGACCAATATATATACACTAGGATACAGGGTGGACCAATACATATACACTAGAATACAGGGTGGACCAATATATATACACTAGGATACAGGGTGGACCAATACATATACACTAGGATACAGGGTGGACCAATATATATACACTAGGATACAGGGTGGACCTATATATATATATACACTAGGATACAGGGTGGACAAATACATATAATTACACTAGAATACAGGGTGGACCAATATATATACTAGTATACGGGGTGAACCAATATAAAATACATTAGGGTGCAGGGTGGATTAATATATATACAATAGGATACGAGGGGGAACCAATATTTTTACACACTACGTTACAGGGTGGACTAATATAAACTAGAATAAAAGGTGGACCAATATATATGTAACAGGTTGAACAGGGTGGACTAATATATATACACTAGGATAAAGGGTGGTACCATATTTACACTAGATATAGAACGGATAAAAATAAACACTAGGATACAGTATATATACACTAGGATACAGGGTGGTACCATATTTACACTAGATATAGAACGGATAAAAATAAACACTAGGATACAGTATATATATACACTAGGATACAGGGTGGACCAACATATATACACTAGGATACAGGTTGGACCAACATATAAACACTAGGATACAGGGTGGACCAACATATATATACACTAGGATACAGGTTGGACCAACATATATACACTAGGATACAGGTTGGACGAACATATATACACTAGGATACAGGGTGGACCAACATATATATACACTAGGATACAGGTTGGACCAACATATATATGCACTAGGATACAGGTTGGACCAACATATATATACACTAGGATACAGGTTGGACTAACATATATATACACTAGGATACAGGGTGGACCAACATATATACACTAGAATACAGGGTGGACCAATATATATACACCATAATACAGGGTGAACCAACATATATACACTAGAATACAGGTTGGACCAATATATATACACTAGAATACAGGGTGGACCAACATATATACACTAGAATACAGGGTGGACCAATATATATACACTAGAATACAGGGTGGACCAACATATAAACACGAGAATACAGGGTGGACCAATATATATACACTAGAATACAGGGTGGACCAATATATATACACTAGAATACAGGGTGGACCAATATATATACACTAGAATACAGGGTGGACCAACATATATACACTAAAATACAGGGTGAACCAACATATATACACTAAAATACAGGGTGAACCAATATATATACACTAGAATACAGGGTGGACCAATATACATACACTAGAATACAGGGTGGAGAGGATACAAGATTATAGAAAGATAGAAGACTGTTATAAAAGACTATAGGAAGATATAGGCCTACAGGAAGAGACAAGACTATGATACAAGACTATACATATTTCAAACTTTTAATTTTGGTAATTAAAAAAAGTTTAAAATACCAAAGCTTTACATCATATGGTTGCAATAATATTTTTATCTTTAGATAAAAATATTAAACAAATTTGAATTTGTAGCTAAATCAGGCTTTTGAAGAAAAAAAATTAAAGGTCTAGTGCAATGAAATGTAAAGTTAAAGATTGGACCCCTTCCCTCCCCCCGCTCACCATCCAAATTCACGATATTTTTCAAATTATAGAAGGTCATAAAACAAGGTCATTAATAAAGCCTGTTTTAATTTTGTTTAATTTCCGCGGAAAAATTGAATCTTAAAAATTTAAATTTGCTGTAATTAAATCTTGAATAGGACTGCTGTTTGCTAACAAGAATTAAACACTGTAAAACATGAACCTTGAAATTTTAACGTTTTACCCCGGTTAAAAATTAAAATAATTTAATTTTTATCTCTACAATTACATTTTACGGACAATTCGTCCCCAGGGAAATGGCCGCCACATGCTCAAAGATATTAATTTATGCAAAAAATTAAATTTACGCTAAAATAAAAATTTTCTAAATTATAGAGCCCTGATTATTTAGTAAAAGATGGAATTTATAAGTTTGCGAAATTACCGTTTGCAGATTTGTCTGTGTGGGGACTGTTGGGTGCTTTTTGCTGGTATATTGGCGACTGCCAGTCCCAGACTTTAGAGCCAGCCTTGTAAACCTCGCACTCTGTGCAAATCTACAGGGGAGAATAGGGGGGTGCAAAAAAAAGTTGCAAAAACTTAATTTTTTTTCCATTGAACATATTTCTGAAATGATTGAATATATTTTGAAAATAAAATGGAGGCAATTTTATTTTTGCCAACAATGTGTTGCGATACCGTTTTTGGTTTCGCAAAATTTATGGTGACCTGAAAAAGTTGAGCATCCCTTTTAAAGCTAGGGTCTCTAAAAACTCTATTTTGAATGCAGAACTTTGTAAACCTATGACTCTGCGGTCTTGAAAATGAACAAAAATATCAAATATTTAAGATTTAAATAACAAAATGCTGACTAGAAACAAAAAGAAAAAAACTTTATAAACAAACAAAAAATAATGGATGAAAAATTTTAAAACTAAAAATTTCAAAGATTAAGAAAAAGGGTTCAATCTTTTATTTAGACCCCTCTGCCTCAAACAAACAAACAAACAGACAAGCCAAATTTAAGTATTGATCGTTTTGCGAAAGTGAAATATTTCTCTCTACATTTTTCTTAGACTTGTTATCGCTAATCCATGCATTGAAAAAAATTAAAAATTTAAGTTTCAAGATTTTACTTTTAAAACTATCAGTCTAGCATTAACATCATATTTAGAAGAAGATCTATTCAAGTTTTGAATTTTGAATTTTAAAGAATTGCAAACCCTCTTTAGTAAAACCATGACAGAGCCATCATTTGCATCATGTCAGCTAATGTAATGAGAAAACATTTGTACTGTATAAAATTCTTGCTACTTAAAAAAATTGATTTCTATCTTAAATCTAGATATTTTTTTTTTATTTAAAACTAGAAATACATTTTTTTGTTACTAATATTGTTACCAATGATTAGATATATATAAAATATTTAATACCTATAATTTGTTAGGCACCATAAACAGGGGAGGAGGGGGGGATGAAAAATATACCAATTGCAAAATAAATAATCTTATCTATTTAAAAATAAAAAAACCAAGAATTGAATTCAAGAACTACTAGTGGAAAACCAAACTTTAAAAATTTCTTACAAATATTGTGTTAGACAGAACAATGGTTGAGAGAATCACCACAAAAAAATTAAGATAAAGATGGAAAATAATATAAAGAAAATTTTATATTTTCCATTTATTTCAACATGGAAAAAAAATACAGCGAAACCCTTAATAACGAATACATCGGAAGAATTTATCAAATGTCGTCTTGACAATTTTTCAATGAGTTTTATACTACATTACGTAAATTTCAGTATTTGCGAAAATAAATAAATAGCCATGAATATGCGGGAACAGTTTTAAAGAGTTCCACATATATCATTTAATTAAAAAACTAAATATCTGCAACATTCCATTATCTGAAAGTGAAGAATACGACATTTGATGAATTCTTTCGATGTATTCGTTATTAAGGGTTTCACTGTATAAAAGTTAGATTTTTTTAAGTTGCTCATTTTGGCATTGAACCATTTTCTCATCTTTGCTTTAATCAGCTATTTTAATTGTCCTTTTTCATTCCTTCCTCCTTTTTTTCTCTGTAAACAAGTTTCAAAAATGTGAAAAATCTCAAATATTTGGTTGTCATGACAGATGACTTGTGAAGTCTATTACGATGACTTTAAGTTTGTATTGTTGAATTGCAGGCACAAGCATCGTAAACAATTTATTATTTTCAAAACCGGTTTTCGACATTGCGTCGCTTACTTGGAAATATAATTGCAAATTCCAATATCATTCAGATAAAAACAAGAAAATTGCTATTTTTAAAAAGGACTTATGACGTTTTTTTTCAAGAAAACTTTTATATGAAGCGTGAAATGCTTAGCCCTTTGTCAGGGTAGGAATGAGATAAAAAGATTAATTCAGGTAGAAAAATAAGGATAAATCCATCAGTTTTTGCTCACACAAAGTATTAAAAGGTACCATTGTGAATCGAATGAAGGACCACTCAAAATTACGCTGACAGTCTCTTAAGCTGCAGTAAAAAAAGAAGCTGACCGCAATCCTGCTGATTTGCCTGTATATAAATTTAATAGATAGACTTTCTGGTTTAAAACCACTTTTCAAGTAGACATGGATAGATAGATTTTAAAATAGATTAATGATAGGACGTTTAATTAATGATAGAATCAATTCTGAATGACAGAATGAAAAATGAATTATAAATGATAGAATGAATGATGAACATAAGAAAAAGGGTTAAATATGATAAACACAAAAAGTATTTTAATTCATTAAAAAAAATATTTCAGCTTTAAATGCAAAAAAAGTTTCAGAAGCAAAAGAACGGTGGAAAACTAAATTTTTTCTAAAAACATTCTGCCAGACACATATCATTACTAAAGATAGTGTAGAATCAAATCTACTTGATACAAGATGATTTAGAACATTTTAAAAATCAAAAAGAGCTGATTTTTAAACCAAAAACCTTTGGAAAGAAGTTAGTTGATGAATTAATAAATGATTGGAAAGGTTTTATCTTCATCTTGAGATATTGAAGGGCGAAGGAAATTGACAGACAAAGATTAATAGTCTCTGGTCCTACCAACCCCCTGGATCGTTGACCCCCTCTGCCCCCCCCCCCTCCCTCCCTCCTCGGTCAGTTGGCCGGCGGACATCTTAATCTATACTTTTAGACTGTATTTCAGCAGGGGTCGGTATTTCAATGGGGTTAAGGCGTCTTTCAGGGAGAAGATCTATTGGCTAGGGAGCAGATATAGGGACTAGGGAGTATATAGGGGGGCAAGGGAGTAGATCTAGGGGCTAGGGAGTAGATCTAGGGGCTAGGGAGTAGATCTAGGGGCAATGGAGTAGATCTAGAGACTAGGGAGTAGATCTAGGGGCTAGGGAGAAAAATAGGGGCTAAGAAGTAGATCTAGGGGCTAGGGAGTACATCTAAACTTTAGGGAATAGATCTAGGGGCTAGGGAGCAGATCTATGGGATAGGGAGTAGAGATAGGGGCTAGGGAGTAGATATAAAGGCTTGGGAGTAGATCTAGGGGCTATGAAGTAGATCTATGGGCTCGGTAGAAAATGTAGGGGCTAGGGAGTAGGTCTAGGGGCTAGAGAGTAGATCTAGGGGCTAGGGAGTGGATATAGGGGCTAGGGAGTAGATATAGGGGCTCGGTAGAAGATATAGGGGCTAGGTAGTAGATCTACGGGGTAGGGAGTAAATTTAGGGACTAGGGAGTAGATTTAGGGACTAGGGGGTAGATTTTGGGGCTAGGGAGTAGATCAAGAGGCTAGGGAGTAGATCAAGGGGCTAGGGAGTAGATCAAGGGGCTAGGGAGTATATTAAGGGGCTAAGGAGTATATCTGGGGGGCAAAGGTAGAATGAACATCTGCCGCTAGCTTAATGGATTGTTTCAACGCAATCAAACAGAAAATTAGAGAAATAAATCTTAAATAATGTTAATTTTTGCCAACAGATGTCAGTTAGTTAATGTTTATACTTAGGCTTAGTCTTGCAATTCAATCTGAGACCTCCTGGTAAAGGTTTTGCTAAATTAAAGAACGATTAAGGTAAAAGGTTCAAAAATCAAATCTAACCTCGTAAAAGTTTTCTTTTTCTCCTTTAATTCTATGATAAAGAGAAAGTATAAAAGTCGTGAAAATTCTAGCAAAACGTATTGTTGGCAAAATCAAATTTTTGAAAGCTATTTTAATTTTTTCATATTTTTCTATTTGAAATTAAAAATAGAAATGAAGGGAGGTGGTTTTTAGAAACTTTGTGTATCAATTCAATGTATTCCTCAAAATAATCTTTAGTTTTTCTACAACTGACAGATATCCCCCCTACCTGGCCCAAAATAACCCCCCCCTCCTGGTTTTCAAGTACCCCAGCAGGGATAGGGTTAACAGCCTTAACAGGGCGAAGCCGAGAGAGGGTTCATCTTTTGATTATTATGATTTTGAGAGTATGTTCAGTGAAGTACTTTAAATGACAGAATAGAAAAAGGTTGCGACATTCAACATTGGTAACCTGATTTTTTTTATGAAACAATAATTCCAAAATAATTTCCAAAATGTGGTCTGCAATTTTTGTGCTTTCATAATTACCGGAGATATTAAAGATTTCGTTTAGAATGAGACATTTTCATGGCTTAATTTAATAAACTAAAATTTATACATAATTCGTAACATTTTTTGAGAGCAAAAAATGGCAGACCATANACCTCCATTTCCCTCTTTAAAAACATAAAATGCTACGTCGTCGTGACATTTGGAAATCATTTAATGAACATCATCAAAACATTTGAAATAAAATGTCTTTTCGGCTTTGCAAGTTTAACGAATGTAAAATCTACAGATCTTAAAGGTTGATTAAATTGCTTCATGTTTTGCGTAAATTCTTTATAAGAAGTTTTTTTTTACTCTTTCTTGCTCTTTTATTCAGCACCATTTTCTTTTGAGACATTTTCCTAGTTTCTTATTCTTAAACAGTATCTCTTTTTCAGTGTTTTTTTCTTTTTAGTACATCATTGTTCATCACCATTTTCTTTCAGTGCCTCTTTCTTTTTTAACTCTTAATCTGTATTGAAAATACTTATAATCTACTTCAACTTTTCATTGTGGCTCTATTTGTGAACATCTTTCAGTGCCTTTTTTAGTGGATTTTCTAGTGCCTCTTCTAGTGCCTCTTCAAGTGCCTCTTCTAGTGCCATTTCTAGTACCTCTTCTTGTGCCTTTTCAAGTGCCTCTTATAGTGCCTCTTCTAATGCCTCTTCTAGTGCCATTTCTAGTACCTGTTCTAGTGCCTCTTCTAGTGCCTCTTCTAGTGCCTTTTCTAGTGCCTCTTCTAGTCCCTCTTCTAGTGCCTCTTCTAGTGCCTCTTCTAGTGCATTTTCTAGTGCCTCTTCTAATGCCTCTTCTTTTAGTACCTCTCTCTTTACCCGACCCCTACCCTTCCCAACGTGTACAACCTAGTGTTCCAATTCCCTTCTAAGACCCCTTTTTGACCATTAGTGATACTTAAGGTCGTTGCCCGTTGGTCTCCTAACTTCGATGACCTCTAGAGGTCAAAATATAAAAGCAATAAGAATAAATCATGTAAGGTATTAAATCATGGGTTTTTGTGTTCCAATTCCCCTCTTTGACCCCTTTTTTACCATTAATGATCCTGAAGGTCGTTGACCTCCAAATTTCAATGACGTCCGGAAAATATAAAAAATATAAAAGCAATGAAAATAAATCATGTGAGGAATCAAATCATAGGTTTTTGATGCTCAGATAACTTACATTTATTTTTTTAATGCTAATTTTATTTCTAGATTGCTTTAGCTTAAAAACTTATTATCCCTGATCCAAAATTTTTATTAACCTCAAACTCACTTTAAAAAATGACGAAATTCTGACCTTTTTCATAATATATGAACAAATGAAAATAAAATGTAAAAAAAACAAAAATTTGAAAATCAGGGAAATCGATTTTCGACTTATACTCAAAGAAGTTATCGTAACACAAAAAGTATGAGGCCTAGGAAGAACAAATTTAACTGAAATATACAAAGAGAATAAAATATATATTAAAGTGGAATTTACTCGAAAAAAGTGTTAAACGGCCATTTTGTTGTACTGTTTCCATACTGCAGGTGTACTTCACACATTTGTGTTAGAGTTTTCCAATGACACCTTAATTATAAAAACTAAACGAAAATTGTTCCCTCAGCTTCCAATACACTTTCTTCAAAGTCTTTTATAGGACACCCATTGTTCAACAATCTTGAAAAATTACGGAGTTGCATTTTTGTGGTTTTGAGATTACAAATTGAGTGTGTCGACTTTAATAGCGAAAATTTAGTTTCCTGGTAAAATCGTTCAAGTGCGGGTAAACGGCGGGAGTAACTTTACGTAACCTTGGCAGCGCTGGGTTCCCAACCTAGTATACAATAAAGACAAGCAGAACATTCAAGATAAAAATCTAAATAATTATCTTACTAATTTCATTTTTCTTGTTTTTTACGATTTACTTTACAATCATAAATTCTTAACACTTTGTAACATTAAAAAAAAAATTGTGAAAATATATTTTGATAAAAATAAATGTTTTCTTTAAAAATAAAGATATATTATGTGAAAAACTTTATATCGAAATAAAAAATAGTGTAAGTCAATACATCATATATTCAAATTTAAATTCATTGTTCGGGCTACATTGATTTTTTTATTTTATATTGTTATGTTCATATACAAATTTATAAGTAAACTTGTTAATCTTGTCGAAAAAAAGTTTTGCATATTGAAAAAATTAGAACAATAAAAAAAAACTGGAAACACATATTACAGTTAACATTTTTTTATTATATATTGTATGTAGCCGCCTGCTATGGTGAAGTTTTTAGTCTTATTTCATTTCTTTGTATTCTTAGCATACAATAGAGAAACGTGAACCAAGATACTAATCATATACACGCAGATATATACAGGGTTAGTCACAAAGGACGAGACTTTAACTGCAGCTTTTTGGTTACAGCAATTTGAAAGTTAAATTTGGGTTTCCATCTTACAAACATCCTTTTGAAGTTTTATTAAAAGAGTTGACAAACAAAAAAGTTTAAACTTGCAAGCGATGAATGTGACAAAAAAAATTCTTTTAAAATTTCGTTTCTTTTTAAAATTCGTCTCTGAATCTCATCTTTTACGGGTAACCCTGTATATACGCACGACTATATATCTATATATATATGCTTGTATATTGTAGATAAAGATATAACCAGCGGTGTTTATTTATATATTCCTGCCTCAAGATAACATTTTATACAACATACACACTATTCAGGCAAGATGGAGGGAAGGAAGGGTAGTTAGTGGAGAAAGATAAGGAAGAGAAGGAGAAGAAGGGAAAAAAAGAAATGATAAGGAAGGGAAGTGGACTGAAGGGAAGGGAAAAGGGATGAATGGTCCAAGGAAAGGTCAGGAAGGGGAGAAAGGAAAAAGAAGAAAGGGAACAAAAACAAAAGAAAGGGAAGGGGAATAATATATGGAAAGGAAAGAAAGGAACGGAAATAGAATAAATGGAGAGGGAAGAACCGAAAAGGATGGAAATGGAAAAGAATAGAAAGGAAAAAATTGGAAGAGAAAAAAACCAAAGGAAAGAATGGAAAGATGGAAAGGGATGGAAAAGAGAAAGCGGGAAGAGAAGACGAAAAGAAAAGAAGGAAATAAATGTAAGGCCAGAAAGGAAAAGAGTAGATAGGAAAACAGAAAAAGAAAATAAGAAAGGAAGCTACCCTTGACCATGGGTTTGATGAATTGTTTAACAATATGATAATGTTTAAATTGAGGAGTTAACGTAACGTAAACTAAGTTTAACATCAGCTTTTATTCTAACTTTAAATGTTTAAAAGAAAATTAAACTGTAATGGCCTGTATGTTGGTATAACGGCGGAATGATGGAGTATATTATATTTAGTTTGAAACCCACCAAACCTCTTAGTATAGATACATCGCTGCTGATACAGATACAGATACAGATACATCGCTGCTGATACAGATACAGATACAGATACATCGCTGTTGATAAAGATACAGATACAGATACATCGCTGCTGATAAAGATACAGATACAGATACATTGCTGCTGATACAGATACAGATACAGAAACAGAAACAGATACAGATACATCGCCACTGATACAGATACAGATACAGAAACAGAAACAGATACAGATACAGATACATCGCCGCTGATACAGATACAGATACAGATACAGATAAAGATACATCGCTGCTGATACAGATACAGATACAGATAGAGATACAGATACAGAAACAGATACATATACAGATACAGATATAGATACAGATAAAGATACAGATACAGATACAGATACAGATACTGATTCAGGTACAGATACAGATACAGATACAGATACAGATACAGATACAGAAACAAATAGAGATACAGATACAGATACAGATACAGATACAGATACAGATACAGATACAGATACAGATACAGATATAAATACAGATACAGATACAGATACAGAGATATATAGATAGAGACACATATGAAGCAACAGATTGTTACATTCGTGATACAGATATACTTATATACTTACAGTGATACAGTTATACTTATAAACTTACAGTGATACAGATATACTTATATACTTACAGTGATACAGTTATTCTTATATACTTACAGTGATACAGATATACAAATATATTTACAGTGATACAGATATACTTATAGACTTACAGTGATACAGATATACTTATATACTTACAGTGATACAGATATACTTATATTCTTACAGTGATACAGATATACTTATATTCTTACAGTGATATATTTAGATACACTTATTTACTTACAGTGATACAGATATACTTATATTCTTACAGTGATATTTTTAGATACACTTATTTACTTACAGTGATACAGATATACTTATATACTTACATTGATACAGATATACTTATATACTTACATTGATACAGATATACTTATATACTTATATTGATACAGATATACTTATATACTTACAGTGATACAGATACACATATATACTTACAGTGATACAGATATACTTATATACTTACAGTGATTCAGATATACTTATAGACTTACATTGATACAGATATACTTTTATTATACTTACAGTGATACAGCTATACTTATATAATTGCAGTGATAAATATACCTATACTTACAGTGATACATATATACTTATATAATTGCAGTGATAAATATACCTATACTTACAGTGATGCAGATATACTTAATAATTGCAGTGATAAATATACCTATACTTACAGTGCATGAGACAGATACACAAACAAATAATTAAATATGTAAACTATAATGGTACTTTAAAATACATATTTAAATAAACATTAAAAATTTAAATATAAGTATTTGAAAAAAATATTTTCCATACTTATCTTTCTGTTTTGACTTACAAAAATTCCTTCACTTTCTTTTTTTTCTATTTAGTTAATTCAGCTAAATTATTGACTTTTAAACTGAACACATGCTAATTTACCTAATTTTTCGGACAGACAAATTGGACCTTTTAGTCAACAATCAAGTTTTTAATCCTTGTTTACAAATGGCCCTTCATTAACATAAACAAATACTTCTACTGCAAACTGAATAAAGAATATGTAAATGTTTGCTCTCTTGTAGATAATGGCGCCAGGATTAAATTATTAAATAACGTTGCTAAAAATATTCTTTCCAAAATTAAAATTTATTTAAACTTTTGTAAAAAGTTATCTTTTTGCTTACAGGAACTATCGTTGTACTTTAAAGTAACCTTTCACTTAGACTTTATACTAAGACACTTTTTCTTAAATAGTGTTTAATTCTGACAGTTTCCTCTAATCTGTAACATAAATGTGCATGTCTTTTTACCGGTAAACCTTAATTGAAATTAATAAATTTTTCAGAGTAAAGATGATAGATATCAAATGCATTCTTATCTATGTCGACCCCACTACACATGAATTTCACTAGAAGGGGATAATTCATTTGGCGTACAGTCCCGTTTTGCCTTGTATTTGTACTGAACTGCTTGCCCAGCACGGGCAGCCGTAGTACATTTGAATTTCCGAGCCGGGTCAACCTTTCCGGTCCCTGTTTGTACTATACCTAACTCTATGGACAGGACTAGCCTGTGCAACAAGGTTGACACGGTCAGACTTTATGCTTCATAAAGGTTAAACTTACTTTTACTAAATTGGCAGATTTGCGTGCCAGGCTAGTTGAAATTCGGCACGGTACATGAAATGAACTGGAATGTACCGTGACTAGAAAAGTAGTTTATCTATCTGAACCTAGTGCAACTTCTGCTCTCTTTTCATGAATTCCAACCTATGTCTGTAAAACACGACAAAAACCAAAAAAAATAGAAATAAACAAAATTAGAACTTAAACTTATGAAGCTTCTAAAACTTCTAATACAAAGTATAATATTAAAGTAATGAAGGGTCTCAAGGTTCTAATACAAAGTAATATTAAAGTAATGAGGGGGTCTCGGGGTTCTAATGCCGGGAAAGGAGGCGAAGTTGTGTTAAAAAAGAGGAAACAACTGTAACATTAATACTTTAAAGTCATGTAATTCTGTTAAAATAATTTTGTCATTTTCATGAACCAAAATTTAA